>NC_132911.1:89411437-89523937 GCF_047675955.1 Chlorocebus sabaeus | reverse complement strand
TCAAATGAATGAAATGAAGCGAGAAGTGTAAAGAAAAAAGAGTAAAAAGAAATGAACAAAACCTCCAAGAAATATGGGATTATGTGAAAAGACCAAATCTACGTCTGATTGGTGTGCCTGAAAGAGACGGGGAAAACAGAACCAAGTTGGAAAACACTCTGCAGGATATCATCCAGGAGAATTTCCCCAACCTAGTAAGGCAGGCCAACATTCAAATTCAGGAAATACAGAGAATGCCACAAAGATACTCCTCGAGAAGAGCAACTGCAAGACACGTAATTGTCAGATTCACCAAAGGTGAAATGAAAGAAAAAATGTTAAGGGAGGCCAGAGAGAAAGGTTGGGTTTCCCACAAAGGGAAGCCCATCAGACTAACAGTAGATCTCTCGTCAGAAACTCTCCAAACCAGAAGAGAGTGGGGGCCAATATTCCTCATTCTTAAAGAAAAGAATTGGGCCGGGCACCGCAGCTCAAGCCTGTAATCCCAGCACTTTGGGAGGCTGAGATGGGCGGATCACGAGGTCAGGAGATCGAGACCATCCTGGCTAACACGGTGAAACCCCATCTCTACTAAAAAGTACAAAAAACTAGCTGGGTAAGGTGGCGGGCGCCTGTAGTCCCAGCTACTCAGGAGGCTGAGGCAGGAGAATGGCGTAAACCCAGGAGGCAGAGCTTGCAGTGAGCTGAGATCCGGCCACTGCACTCCAGCCCAGGTGACAGAACGAGACTCCATCTCAAAAAAAAAAAAAAGAAAAGAAAAGAAAAGAATTTTCAACCCAGAATTTCATATCCAACCAAACTAAGTTTCATAAGTGAAGGAGAAATAAAATCTTTTACAGACAAGCAGATGCTTAGAGATTTTGTCACCACCAGGCCTGCCCTATAAGAGATCCTGAAGGAAGTACTAAACATGGAAAGGAACAACCGGTACCAGCCATTGCAAAAACATGCCAAAATGTAAAGACCATTGATGCTAGGAAGAAACTACATCAACTAACGAACAAAATAACCAGCTAATATAATGACAGGATCAAGTTCACACATAACAATATTAACCTTAAATGTAAATGGACTAAATGGTCCAAATAAAAGACACAGACTGGCAAATTGAATAAAGAGTCAAGACCCATCGGTTTGCTATATTCAGGAGACCCATCTCACATGCAGAGACACACATAGGCTCAAAATAAAGGGATGGAGGAAGATCTACCAAGCAAAAAAAAACAACAAAAAAAAGCAGGCGTTGAAATCCTAGTCTCTGATAAAACAGACTTTAAACCATCAAAGATCAAAAGAGACAAAGAAGGCCATTACATAATGGTAAAGGGATCAATTGATCAGGAAGAGCTAACTATCCTAAATATACATGCCCCCAATACAGGAGCACCCAGATTCATAAAGAAGTCCTTAGAGACTTACAAAGAGACTTAGACTCCCATACAGTAATAATGGGAGACTGTAACACACCACTGTCAACATTAGACAGATCAACGAGACAGAAAGTTAACAAGGATATCCAGGAATGGAACTCAGTTCTACACCAAGTGGACCTAAGAGACATCTACAGAACTCTCCACCCCAAATCAACAGAATACACATTCTTGTCAGCACCACATCACACTTATTCCAAAATTGACCACATAGTTGGAAGTAAAGCACTCCTCAGCAAATGTAAAAGAACATAAATTATAACAAACTGTTTCTCAGACTACAGTGCAATCGAACTAGAACTCAGGACTAAAAAACTCAATCAAAACAGCTCAACTATATGGAAACTGAACAACCTGATCCTGAATGACTACTGGGTACATAACGAAATGAAGGCAGAAATAAAGATGTTCTTTGAAACCAATGAGAACAAAGATACAACACACCAGAATCTCTGGGACACATTTAAAGCAGTGTGTAGAGGGAAATTTATAGCACTAAATGCCCACAAGAGAAAGCATGAAATATCTAAAATTGACACCTTAACATCACAATTAAAAGAACCAGAGAAGCAAGAGCAAACACATTAAAAAGTGAGCAGAAGGCAAGAAATAACTAAGATCAGAGCAGAACTGAAGGAGATGGAGACACAAAAAACCCTCCAAAAAAATCAATGAATCCAGGAGCTGGTTTTTTTGAAAAGATCAACAAAATTGATAGACTGATAGCAAGATTAATAAAGAAGAAAAGAGAGAAGAATCAAATAGATGCAATAAAAAATGATAAAGGGGATATCACCACCAACCCCACAGAAATACAAACTACCATCAGAGAATATTATAAACACCTCTACGCAAATAAACTAGAAAACCTAGAAGAAATGGATAATTTCCTGGGCGCTTAAACTCTCCCAAGATTAAACCAGGAAGAAGTTGAATCCCTGAATAGACCAATAGCAGGCTCTGAAATTGAGGCAATAATTAATAGCCTACCAACCAAAAAAAGTCCAGGACTAGACAGATTCACAGTCAAGTTCTACCAGAGGTACAAGGAGGAGCTGGTACCATTCCTTCTGAAACTATTCCAATCAATAGAAAAAGAAGGAATCCTCCCTAACTCATTTTATGAGGCCAACATCATCCTGATACCAAAGCCTGGCAGAGACACAACAAAAAAAGAGAATTTTAGACCAATATCCCTGATGAACATCAATGCAAAAATCCTAAATAAAATACTGGCAAACCAAATCCAGCAACACATCAAAAAGCTTATCCACCATGATCAAGTGGGCTTCATCCCTGGGATGCAAGGCTGGTTCAACATATGCAAATCGATAAACATAATCCAGCATATAAACAGAACCAAAGACAAAAACCACATGATTATCTCAATAGATGCAGAAAAGGCCTTTGACAAAATTCAACAGCCCTTCCTGCTAAAAACTCTCAATAAACTAGGTATTGATGGAACTTATCTCAAAATAATAAGAGCTATTTACGACAAACCCACAGCCAATATCATACTGAATGCGCAAAAACTAGAAGCATTCCCTTTGAAAACTGGCAGAAGATAACCATGCCCTCTCTCACCACTCCTGTTTTAACACAGTATTGGAAGTTCTGGCCAGGGCAATCAGGCAAGAGAGTATTCAGATAGGAAGAGAGGAAGTCAAACTGTCTCTGTAGATGACATGATTGTATATTTAGAAAATCCCATCGTCTCAGCCAAAATCTCCTTAAGCTGATGAGCAACTTCAGCAAAGTCTCAGGATACAAAATCAGTGTACAAAAATCACAAGCATTCCTATACACCAATAACAGACAAACAGAGAGCCAAATCATGAGTGAACGCCCATTCACAATTGCTACAAAGAGAATAAAATACCTAGGAATACGACTTACAAGGGATGTGAAGGACCTCTTCAAGGAGAACTGCAAACCACTGCTCAAGGAAATAAGAGAGAACACAAACAAATGGAAAAATATTCCATGCTCACGGATAGGAAGAATCAATATCCTGAAAATGGACATACTGCCCAAAGTAATTTATAGATTCAATGTTATCCCCATCAAGCTACCACTGACTTTCTTCACAGAATTGGAAAAACTACTGTAAACTTCATATGGAACCAAAAAAGAGCCCACATTGCCAAGACAATCCTGGGCAAGAAGAACAAAGCTGGAGGCATCATGCTACCTGACTTCAAACTATACTACAAGGCTACAGTAACCAAAACAGCATGATACTGGTACCAAAACAGAGATATAGACCAATGGAACAGAACAGAGCCCTCAGAAATAATACCACACATCTACAGCCATCTGATCTTTGACAAACCTGACAAAAACAAGAAATGGGGAAAGGATTCCTTATTTAATAAATGGTGCTGGGAAAATTGGCTAGCCATAAGTAGAAAGCTGAAACTGGATCCTTTCCTTACTCCTTATACAAAAATTAATTCAAGATGGATTAGAGACTTAAATGTTAGACCTAAAACCATCAAAACCCTAGAAGAAAACCTAGGTAATACCATTCAGGACATAGGCATGGGCAAGGACTTCATGTCTAAAACACCAAAAGCAATGGCAACAAAAGCCAAAATTGACAAATGGGATCTAATTAAACTAAAGAGCCTCTGCATAGCAAAAGAAACTACCATCAGAGTGAACAGGCAACCTACAGAATGGGAGAAAATTTTTACAATCTACTCATCTGACAAAGGGCTAATATCCAGAACCTACGAAGAACTCATACAAATTTACAAGAAAAAAACAAACAACTCCATCAAAAAGTGGGCAAAGGATATGAACAGACACTTCTCAAAAGAAGACATTCATACAGCCAACAGACACATGAAAAAATGCTCATCACCACTCGCCATTAGAGAAATGCAAATCAAAACCACAATGAGATACCATCTCACACCAGTTAGAATGGCAATCATTAAAAAATCAGGAAACAACAGGTGCTGGAGAGGATGTGGAGAAATAGGAACACTTTTCCACTGTTGGTGGGACTGTAAACTAGTTCAACCATTGTGGGAAACAGTGTGGCAATTCCTCAAGGATCTAGAACTAGAAATACCATTTGACCCAGCCATCCCATTACTGGGGATATACCCAAAGGATTATAAGTCATGCTGCTATAAAGACACATGCACATATATGTTTATTGCGGCACTATTCACAATAGCAAAGACTTGGAATCAACCCAAATGTCCATCAGTGACAGACTGGATTAAGAAAATGTGGTACATATACACCATGGAATACTATGCAGCCATAAAAAAGGATGAGTTTGTGTCTTTTGTAGGGACATGGATGCAACTGGAAACTGTCATTCTCAGCAAACTATCGCAAGAACAGAAAACCAAACACCGTATGTTCTTGCTCATAGGTGGGAATTGAACAATGAGATTACTTGGACACAGGAAGGGGAACACCACACACTGGGGCCTATTGTGGGGAGAGGGTAGGGGGGAAGGATAGCATTAGGAGATATACCTAATATAAATGACGAGTTAATGGGTGCAGCACACCAACATGACACGTGTATACATATGTAACAAACCTGCACATTGTGCACATGTACCCTAGAACTTAAAGTATAATAATAATAATAGTAATAAAAGAAATAATATTTGTGGGATTAAAGAAAAAAAAGAAAACAAAAGAAAAAAATTAGCCAGGTATGGTAGTGAGTGCCTGTAGTCCCAGCTATTTGAGAGGCTGAGGTGGGAGTATTAGTTAAGGCCATGAGTCTGAGATTACAGTGAGCTGTGATCACACCACTGCACTCCAACCTGAGTGACAGAGTGAAACTCTGTCTCTTATGAATGAATGAATGAATGAGTAAATAAATAAATAAACACATAAAAAAAAAAGAATGGAGGTGGGGGGCAATGACATTAAGAAAGTTAGAAAAAAAATCAGCAATTTCTTTTTGGATATGCTATTTTTGTGTTACATAATTTATATCCAAATGGAAAAAGGTAAAGTAGGTAGTATATTATTAGAAAATATATCAAACAATTTAGTAGAATAAAGAACAAAAGAAGAAAATCATTTTAGAATCCCAACAGGTGTAGAAGAAGCATTTCTTAAAGCACTTACCTATGAAAAAATGTGGGTTTTTTTTTTTTTAGAAAGTCAAGTTTGAGAGAGTACTTTATTAACTTGCAAATAATATATTCCAAAAACCTACTGTGAATTTAATCCTTAGGTTAGTTTCTTTAAATTTTATAATTTTCATAAATACCAGCTTTCTTAGATTTTTTTTTGCATTATAATGGAAATCATGGCCAACAAAATAAGTAAAGAAAAAGAAAAGAATTGGTGTAAGATTTAAAAAGTAAGAGATAAGCCATTAGTACTAACAACCCTTCAGAATGACCACATAATACAAGATCAATAGAGTGCCTCTACTCCATGTGCTGGCACACTTTTTCTATAAAAAACAAGTTAGTACATATTTTCACCTTTGCAAGCCATAAGTTTCCATCACAACTGTTCAGCTCTGCCATTGTGTTGTGAAAGAAAGCAGCCACAGACAATACGTAAGTGACTGGATGTGATTGAGTTTTAATAAAACTGTACTTACCTAGAAAAACAAGTTGGTGGGCCAGATTTGGCCCCTCAGTCATAGTTTGCCAATTTTACATCTTCTGTATACCAACGTTACCAACCAGAAAAGGGAATCAAAAATGAAATACCTTTCTCAAAGCAGCAGAAACTGTGAGGCATTTAGGAATTAATTTAAACAATATGGCACAATATGTTTACAGAGAACATTTTAAAATATTCTCAAGGACATTGAAAAAGACTTGAGTAAGTGGAGAAATATACTGTGTTCACAAATGGGAAATTTCATTGTGAAGGTACCACTATTTCCCAGATTAATCTCTAAATTAATTTAATCCAAATAGAAATTTTAGCCACAGTTTTCAAAAATATGAAAACACTTATTCTAGAATTTATATGGAATATAAAAACCACAAATAACTAACTCAATAAGGCAAAAATAAGAGCAAAGTAGGTTGCATCTTCTACTATATTTTAAAGCTATAAAGGCTTAGTAATAGAAACAAAATTATATTGGTGGAGAACAAACTAATGAAACTTAGGAGAAGACAATATGCATACATGCATATTATCCTATATATACATATACATATGTATTAAAACTCTATGGGAAAAGGAGCATCAAAACCAATGAGGAGACAATTCCTCATTTAAGTGGATTATACTGGAAAAATCTCATTCAGTATACACAGCAAAATAAACTAGATCCTAACTGTGTTGTTTGTTTGTTTGTTTGTTTGAGACAAGATCTCCTGTCCCCTGTCGCTCAGGCTGGAGTGCAGTGGTGCAATCACTGCTTACTGCAGCCTCGACTTCCTGGGCTCAGATGATGCTCCTGCCTCATCCTCTTGAGTAGCTGGGACCACAGGTGTGCACCACTACACTGGCTAATTTTTTTTGTATTTTTAGTAGAGGTGGGGTTTCTCCATGTAGCCCAGCCTCATCTGGAACTCCTGGACTCAAGCAGTCGCCCACCTCATCAGCCTCCCAAAGTGCTGAGATTACAGGTATGAGCCACCATGCCCGGCCTAGATCCTTACTTTACAAAATATACTATAATGAAAGCCAGATTAAAGATATTAATTTAAAACTAGAAAGTCAAAATAGTAAGTATTGTGGAATATCTTTATAATCTTGTAATGGAAAAGAGATATATTTACATGAAACACACAAGATATGCATATCAATTTGACAAAAATTAGAGATATCTTTTTTACAAGTAATATTACAGGCAAAGTTAGTAAACAGATGACAGAATGGCAGAGGATATCAATAATATCTGAAACAGTCAAGGGATTAATATCTAAATAACAGGAAACTCTTGCACATCAAAAGAAAAGAAAATGGACAAGCACTGTAATAAAAATCACACAAAAAAAGGAAAACTGAATGGATTAGAGATCCTAAAACTCATCAGTAACCAAAGAAACTCAAATTAAACAACAATATCACTTTAGAGCCGTCAAATTAGCAAATTTTTAAAATTAAGATACTGCCCAATACTGATGAGAATGTAAGTCAACTGGAAACTTCACGCCTAATTGATGAAAAGATTTGAGTCACTCTGAACAGCAATCTGACAGTTCCTAATGAAACCTATTGTGAAAAAAGCCTGTGACTCAGCAGTCTCATTCTTGGGTATAAATCTCAGAGACATGCTCTCAAAGTTCATTATGTGATATTTGGAAGGATATTCATTGCAGCATTATTTGTGTTTCCTGGAAATATGAGGTAATTTATACAACAAAATGCCACATATGTGTATTTAAAACTCTTATAAATATCATGTTTTAGAAGGGTGTATACATATCCAAAAAGCTGATGTCTACTAGAGAAGGGAATGTGTTTGGGAGTCAGGAATAAAGGGAATTAAGAAAAGGGGACAAGAGAAAGGTCTTAATTGCACTAAGAATGATGGAGCTTCATAAACTGAGTATATGATCAATTCTACACATGAGGCTCAAATAGAGAAATGTCTTGCTTCTGTATTGCAACCAAAAATTGTTGAAAATCATAACTAAGAGTCATGCAAAAATACAGACATTCAAGGAAGTAATGTGGAAAAAAGCAAAAATTGGTGTGTTTGAGTGATAAAATTATGTGAAAAAATTTTCCTTTGTTGTTAAAATGTTGTTAGTGTTAATGACACTTCTCTTTAAATGCAATACAAGGGAAATCCTAACAATGATGTTTGTTGTCAGTGCTGAACATTTTCCAGGTGCAGTGGCTAAGCAAAATTGATAGTCTGAGTAAAAGTACTAATTAGTTATTTATTTGGAGCTTTGTTAATTTTTTTTTAACCTCATAATACTATGGTAAGTATTTTGGCTATTTCTAATATGTCACAATAACTTAGCTTCATTCGTTTACTTAGCACATTTTTGTTCGGTTTTAAGTGCTGAGTATGGTAGCCTCCGGTAATAAGCTTTGGGATTAAGGAAAGGCAGTGGGGCTCTGCTTCAACATCCACTGGCAGATAAGTCTTGACAGTGGGAAGATTTTAAATCTTGTGCATGACCTCCTAAACCAAGAGTTGCAAACCCCTGTTCTCAGTTTTTCTTGATAAACCCAAAAACATGAAAGGACTCACTCAAATCCACTACAACCCGTTCTCCTTGTTAAATCCTCACAGAGTGGACTCACATATCCATAGCCATCTATATCTAAGAACATTTGCTTCCCTCTATACCTCATAATTTTTTTTGTTTCTTTGTTCTCCTTTCCTCCTGACCAATTTCCATTACTGTAATATATAAAACCTCTGTTCACTACCAGCCAGGGTTGTCCCACCTTGGGAATGACCTTCCTGCTAGCAGCAAACAAAGGTTTTCATGTGGTTGCTCCCGGTGGCCATCTTTAGTTTAGGACCTTTCTGGAGTGGCCAATCCTGACATAAAGCTCTGGAATTCAGTCTATACCAATTGTGGCACACTTATATAAACTTCTCAAAGTCTGCTCTTAGGACCAACAGATTTCAGACCAAATAGTCTTTTTGGACCAGTAAGTCTTCAGTATGCCTACCATTCTGTGGCTTCTAAGTCTTTCAAAAGAGCAAATACTTTTTATTCTTAAAGGTAGAGAAAGTGATTTTCAGGCCCATTGTGGCCTTCACTCTCCTATTCTCTAAAGTAATGGTCAAGCATGAGCCTGAAGCCAGATGACTGAGTTGCAATACCATTTCCATCACTTACTATCTGTGACCTCTTGGGTAAGTTACTTGGGTAAGTTACTCTTGGGTAAGTTAACCTTTCTGTGTCTCAGTTTCCTCATATACAAATTGGAGAAAATAGTAATAATCTCATAAATTTGATGTGAGGATTAATTAAGAACCTAAGTAAGCACTCATTGCATTTCTTCTATTATCATTGTTGCTGTATGCCAACCACTTCAGGCTCTGTGCCAGGTTTGCCATGCTGAATCAGAAAAAAATCTCTGTTCTCATATTGCATCTATCTTAACAAGTGTCATCAATCTGTTATTTAGCAGCAAATTTCCATTGACTAAAAGGCAAGGCCCTAGTTGCATATCCCAAACACTAGGATTCTTTGTGCCTCCAACTACCCTCTTCTACTTCATCTGTTGGGACCAGAGCTTTCAGGGATTCCTATCTGCTAATCTCTCACATGTTTCTCATCCTTCAGGGGTTCTTAATATCATAGCCATCTGCTCCAATATCCCCACTCTCTAGAAGGGCAAACCTAGGTATATAAGAAAGGGAACACCAGGAAGAAGGTTGTGAGCCTGTTTGTAAACAGAGCAAAGGCGTCATCCTTATAGCCCCTGTAATGATAAGTCAACAACTTATGTTGCAATTGAAATCTTCCTCATTGGATTTATGTTAATGTGTCAATGAGGAAAGAGATTAAATGTAGTGCCAAGGGTGAATTAAGAGTAGAAAAGTTTTATGAGAAATTACAAATCTAGGCTGAGTGCAGTGGCTCATGCCTCTAATCCCAGCACTTTGGAGGGCCAAGGTGGTTGGATTGCTTGAGGCCAGGAGTTCGAGACCAGCCTGACCAACATGGTGAAACTCAGCCTACAGAAAAATACAAAAATTAGCCTGGTATGGTGGTATGTGCCTGTAGTCCCAGCTACTCAGGAGGCTGAGGCACGAAAATCTCCTAAACCTAGGAGGTGGAAGTTGCAGTAAACTAAGAGCATGCCACTGCACTCCAGCCTAGGCAACAGAGTAAGACTCTGTCTCAGAGAAAAAAAAAGAAATTACAAATCTAAATTTGGCTCAAGAAAAGTTGAAAGGCAAGTAGTCCAATCAGCTTGGCTATAATATATGATCCAAGCAAGGTTCCATCTGGTTTAGATGCATCCAGGTGTAAACCTGGTACCAAACAATAAAACTAAACAATACTATAGTACAACAGATAAGAAGCTACCTTCATCACAGATGAGAGATGCAGAAAAGAAAATAGATTATTGGGAAGAAGACACTGAATAATTCCAGTGAAGACTTGATGGCTACAAAGGTTGATTCAATCCCTCTGGGCTTATGAAGATAAATCTCTAAGGCATATTATTAACACTTCAACCCAAATGGACCTTGCTTACCCACTGTCATCCCTTGGAAACTACACAGAACAGGTGTAGTATGTGTGAGAGGGTTGTGTATGTATGTGTATAAATTAAGTAATGGAATAAGTAATGCAATCAAGACCTTAAAATTTGAAACTTGAGGCTGGGCATGGTGGCTCATGCCTGAGCAACAGAGCGAGACTCCATCTCAAAAAAAAAAAAAAAAAAAAAAACTACATTGAAACTTGAATCTCTTGGTGAATTATACTAAATTTTATCCACCCCCCAACATGTCTTACACTTATAAAGTTACTATTTGCCTAAAATAAAATTTGGAATCTTGACTTCATTATGCTGGAAGGAAGCATCTAGATAGATTGATAGGATGGTGATGTGGTTGGGATATTATCCCCTTCAAATCTCATGTTGAAATGTGATCCCCAGTGTTGGAGGTGGGCCTAGTGGGAGGTGATGGGGTCGTAACGATGGATACCTCAGGAATAACTTGGTGTCTCATGAATCACCCTCTCTCGCTGTATAACAGGCCTACTCCCCCTTTGTCTTCCACCATGATTGTAAGCTTCCTGTGGCCTCACCAGAAGCTGAGGAGATGCAAGAGCCAGGCTTGTACAGCCTGCAAAACCATGAGCCAAAAAATCTCTTTTTTAAAATAAATCATTCAGCCTCAGGTGTTCCTTTATAGCAACACAAAATGAACTAATATTGATGTCCTTAGGGGAAAGTTACCCAAGTCCTAGGATTAGAAACATATTTTCAGTAGCCTATCCTCTGGAACAAATTCTAAATGTAAAATATTTGAAATTAGTTGAATCTAGAATCTGGTAGGTAAATAGATCTAGTGGGCTGAGAGGAGGCCCAAAGGATGCAACTCATTTCTTTGATTAATGAGGTATTAAATGCTAAATGTTGTTCTAGAATCATGTGTCTCCAGCCCTGCCTGCGGTTAATGTATATGTACTCATGCCTGAGTGTACTATCCAACCAACAACAAAACAAGCTGCTAGATTTAAATGCTAACTTCTGCAGATATACAAATGACCACACACTGACACTCAAATATTTATTCTTGTTAATAATAAACCTCAAAATCTAGAGTAATGGTACAGACACCCTGTTTATTTAGAAATATTCCAAGATAAAACTACTGCTCCTCTTGCAAATATATGTGCTACTTTGTTGAACAATTTGATAGGAATTTTAGGTTAAATGACTATTACCTTTTCCCCCAGACCAGGTTGCCTTTTACTGATTTAAATGTTGGCTACAGCAAGTGGAAAGCATAAAAAATATAAGGATATAGCCCTATAAAAAAAAATCAAGAAAGGAGAGGCACAGCCCTGCCTGAACAAATATCATTAAGCCTAACCATACCTAGAGGTCAGGGATTTGTGTCAGTTTTGTGTCTCTAGCAGCCTAGAGAATGCTCATGAGCTGGAGACACAAAATACATATTTCTTAAATTAATGGTCTTCAATTTTTAAATTATTTTCCATTTCCAATTATAAACTCCACATTTCATTCTCTCATTTATTTCAGTCCATTTTCTCCTTTTTGAGTGTCATTCCTCCAGTATCTCTAATAAGCACATCTGTCTATCCCCAAGACTCATGCTAAGCAGCCTAATGTGATGCCTATGCATCTCCAAGACATTTCCTAAGGGAAAAGGGAGACTTTGGAATCTTGCAGGATCAGATTTTGTTCTTCAGAAATGATAACTGAGTAGATGAAAACCTAGAAGACATTCACTCTTTAAAACATTTGCTATCTTGGAAGACCGGGAGGATTGAGGGTTGAGTCAAGAACAAGCATCCTTACTAAATATATTTTATGCAAATAAGAAAGCTTTTGACCACCAACAAAAATTTTTTTTAAAAACTACAGCAACAATAACAAAAACCAGTGACCCTGTGAGATATAATTACACCTCAGGACAACCACATAATTTTAATTATGCCAGAATATGTTGGAATATGGTGAAATGTATAGAAAACGTGCCCATCTGAAACCCTTCACTGGGCGAAAATGTATTTCACAATAACAAGCTCAAGCAGTAATGAAACCTCCAGTGTATCAGGATGACCTTTCAGACTGTGCCAATGTTGACAAAATCAAGGAACTCTTTGAAAACCTAGATAGGAGAAGCAAATAAAAAACGCCAAGAGATCACACTACATATTTAAGTCAACCAAACCAAGCTTATCTGTAACTTGACAACATTCCTACGAATCAGAAATTATAATGCTTTTAAAAAATGTCTTGGGGTTCTAAATTTTAAATTTGATCTCTTGAAATTGTTCACGTTATGTTTAAGAAATTCCCAGACTAGCAACTAGCTCAAATAGCTTTTTAAAAATCAACTTGCATTAAAACTACTCAGCATTAAAATGCTCCATATTATTGAAATATGTTGAAGCCACTTCAGGTGTTTGCCTGGAAATCATGCAACCACATGTGTGCATATGGTTATGTATGCATGTGTATGTATATGCATGTTTATGTATGTGTATATTTGTGTGTACATACACCTATATATGTCTGTGTATATATGTGTGTGTGTATATGTATAATGTTTAAATATCTTTAAGTACAAAAACAACAAAAAATTCCAACTCAGTGCTTGTTTAGGACAAAATTAAATGCAGATTCTCAAGCCTTAGCATATTAATGCTCTCCAGCTCAAAAGATCAAATGTCAGCATCCACAGTACTTCTAGAGGATTTAAGACAACAGGGAACAAGAATCCCAGATGCTTTGCCTTATCAGCAAATCTTTTTCAGGTAACTAATCCTTAGCTCATTATGCAGTTTTGCCATCTAAGAGATTTCTTTTACTCCCTCTCTAAGTGTCTGTCTGATTGCATTTGTTCTAACAATTTAACTGCAGTGTACTGTCATTATTACGTGATTTATTAAGTAGCCAAGGGTCAAACATGCTTGAATGTCTACAGTAGATTTCAAGAATGTGGGCAGCATAATAGAATGAGACCCAAATAAATGACTGTGTTATAAATATTTTATATTAGCGAAAAAAATAGTAGAAGCTTTTGGGCTTCTCTGAGTCCTTCTGAAAGGATGTGGTTTTTAAACAACAGAGCCACTTCAAAACCAAACTCTAATTTTAATTCAAAGATGATGTCTCTCAGTGTTCCACACCTGAACTCCAGTTGGTATGTAATTCCTAATAAAATTCTAGGTAAAGGACATCACTGTTTTTGTCACTGGATGATGTTCTGAATACCATTTCCATCTCAGCAGCCTCTATTTGACAGCTTAATAGTCCTATGAAGTGAAAGGCATGAAAGAGGATTACAATGCTGGTGTTTGGGGAGTGAAGAATATTTTTAAAGCAGTTAAGGCAGGAAAGAATAGGCTGGGTCTAGGGAAAATAACTTTATTCAAGATTAGTTGAAAAAAATGCAGATAGCATCACAAAGCTAAGTCTCCTGCTTTCATGTTAAGGATGAAGGATATTTCTTAGCAATTCTGAAAGTCAGCCAGCCTTTAGTTCTTTTGCATTGTAATGAGCCACTTCCTTATTCCCTGCATATGCACCCTGTTGTCCTTACTGACCTTCCTTTCTCTCTATAATTGTGGTAACATTTAACATGAGCTCTACCCTTTTAATAAATTTATGAGTGCACAATACAGTATTGTTAACTACAGGTGCAATGTTCTACAGCTGATCTCTAGAGCTTTATTCATCTTGCCAGACTAAGACTTTATGCCCATTGATTAGTAACTCATCATTTCCTCCTCCTCCCAGTCCCTGGCCACTATCATCCAACTTTTTCTATGAGTTTGACTACTTTAGATACCTGATCTAACTGGAAAAATGAAGTATTTGTCTTTCACACTGGCTTATTTCACTTAGCACAATGTCCTCATTGTCACATATGGCAGGATTTCATTCTTTCTTTAAGGCTTAATAATATTCCATTTTTTGATATATATCATGTTTTACTTATTTACTCATTCTTCAGTAGACATTAAGGTTGTTTCCACTCTTGACTATTGTGGATAATGTTGCAATGAACTTAGTAGTGCAAATGTCTCTTCAAGATCCTGATGTCAATTTTTTTTTAATAAATACCCAGATGTGGAATTGCTGGATCATAAGGAAGTTTATTTCCATACCTGCTCTCATCTTCATCAGGGCTATCCCTATTCACTCATCAGGTCACATCTTAGCTGTCACTTCCCAAAAGAAATCTGTCTGGCCCCACCCTCTCACAACTGTATTTCTTGAATACATAGTGTCACATCTCAACAAGCATAGTCCCAAGGCCACGGCACTTGACCAAGTCTTCTTATCTCCTTCTGTATTCCTCCCTCAGGGAATGGCTCCACATTCATGCAGTAAATCCATCCATCCATGCAGGGGCCCAAGACAGAAATGTGGATGCCATCTTTGGTTCCTCTGTTTTTGTTCCCAACATCAATTTGGTAAACAAGGTTCTCAGTCAAATCTGCCCACTTCTCACCATGCCTACCCTGACTCCTCCAATTCAGGTCACCATCATCATCTCTCACTTGCTTGATGACAATCTCAAAGTTTCCTGTTCTTGACTCCATGATATCTGTTCTCTACTTTATTGTCAGCGATCCTTCTAACGTGTGAAGCTAATCATTTATTCTTCAGTGCTACCCGTTTACTAGTCTCCATTGCCTTCAGGATATAATCCAAACTTCTCATCATGATTTACATGGTATGTCATAATCCCTAATCCATAATCTGTGTGGTAGATATTATCACCCTTAGATTGATTATACAGAGATACACCCTTGATTATGTAGAGATAATCAAATTATAGTCTCTATGATATTGAAAACCTTGATTAGTGTCATACAGCCAGGAATTGGTGGTGTTAGAGGTGAATTCATATTATAAGCTTGAATAATGTATTCAAGTTTGATTCATATTTAGAAGTTCTAATTTATTTTTTCCCAGGAAGGCATACATTCTAGGGTCCCACTTAAAATACTTATGATTTTATACACAGAATAGCATGCTTAGATTTCATTAGAATGTTACTTGTATATAAGTTTTTAGACAACCCTTACTTGTTATCTTAGTTGGGTTCTCATCAAAACAGAATCTGATAAAGGATTTGTGTGCAGGTAATTTACTTGGGAGGTGATCCCAAGAGCAGGAGTGGGGAGGATTACGAGCCAGGGAAGGAGAACTAGTCAACCGAAGTATGTGTTAAGGAATGCCAATGCTATGACAGTGGGGCTTAATTTTGTAAGGACCTTGTGAGAAGTGTCTTGGATGCCTCCCAGAATTCCTACCTGAGGGACAGAAAATCGAGAACTTTCCGTCAGCTTCTGGCCTCGCTGGTTGAGAGTAACCCTCAGGGGTATTAACTTCCCCCAAGGTTCTAAGTTGCACATATGCAACAACCAGACAAGATCCTGCCAGCTCCTGGGATCTGCAGAATGCCAGGTCAGAAAGCAAAAACAGGCTGCACACATATAGTCTCTCTGCCAGCATGATGGGAATTGAAGGCCACATAGACCTGTCCACAACAAAATCTAAGGTGGGGGCCTCGAGGATAAATCTGGGCACCAGGCATCCAAAACATCCATGTCAAGCATGAAATAATTTAGAAATAGAATGCTATTTACTAATATTTCTAGACTCAGAACAAATTTCAAGTACAAATCATTGGTTATGGATTAACACAAATACATTTTTCACTGATTTTTCTCTGCAGAACACAAGTATAATTGAATTATGTGTAGGTGGTCTTATTAAATGATTCATTTATTGCAAATAAGTACTAGGTATTTAGCTGCAAAGCTGGGGCTAATGAAGAAATCATTCTTTCTGGAAAAGGAACAGAATTCTCCACTATAATAGTCCATTTATAGAAATATTAAATATTAAAAACTCTAGGCCCTAAATTTTTCACAAAGAAAATGGTTTTAACCATTGGTAAGAACTTTTCAAGTCATATGACTGATATTTTTGCTTCTTTTTATTCTCAGTCAGTTCTCAAGGTTCTTTGCTGACTTATGTATTAGGGCATTAAGAAGTACGTCACGATCATCTGTAACTTTCAAAAATGAAATATTTCACATATTTTTGGAACATGAACTCTTTATATCTATTTCACTTCATTTTAAAATGTATGTTAATATATCCCTAGGCAGGGATAGGGACAAGATAGGAATAGGATGTAATTTAACATATTAACAATAATGACTGCTTGCTGTTGGAATTAAAGAAATTTTATTTTCTTCCTTGTGTTATTTCTGGATTTTCTATAGGTCTTACAAAATTTTTGTAATATGAAACAATCCTACACTATACATTTTTTGAAAGTTAAATTAAAAAGAAAATACTTTGGTAACCACTTTTAACTCAAATGTGGCCCAAGATACTTTTTATGAAAAACTCACAACGTGAGCTCATGTAGAAAAGTTTCCCTTGCTATGAAAATGTCTCAACCATTTGATTGTATACTGAGTTAACTTATTTCCCATTTGTGAGAGATGTTAATATCTTTGGTTTGGAGCCCATGCAGAAAGGGTCTGAGAGATGATGAACAATATGTATACAGAAGTGGGAGCTACAGTGGGGAAAAACTATAGTGTCCTTTTTGTAAGATAGTTTGCAGCAGAGCCTTCCAGGCAGGAATGAGGGAAGAACTGCAATATCCCACTGGCCTTAATTTTGACTAGATAGGGACAAACATAGCATTATACCATTTGTCATTTCATGTCGTGCCTTTCTGGGTTGGTGATGACCTTGCAGTTTCTGGATAGATTTATCCATATGCTCCTGTTAGGAAGGTTCTTCTGAATATATTCCACTGTATTTCTCCTCCTGCGTTAATGGAAAATTCTGGAAAAGAACCAGAAGCTTTTTACCTAAGGGAGCTGGTGAGCGTATTAATCATTAACCACTGTAATCACACCAAACCAGCCAGAAAAATAGGCTGATAGGCAGAGCCAATAATTCCGTCAAGCTCACGGCTTATGACTAGCAAACCCTACGTGGATCTTTATGTTGTTAACCATGAGTCACTTCCGAGGAGCTCCTTTTCCACAAATTCCCGACATTGGTCAGCTGTCACAACATCTAGAGCTGCAGCCCCTTGTCCTTCTCTTCCCAATGGCTGACTGCAGAGTGGAACTCCGCCTTTCTCCTCTGCCATGTCAGTTTCAAAGACAGTCACACAGGCCCTTCAGGTTTGTCAGAGTTTTTTGTTTTTGGGGGGTTTGTTTGTTTGTTGCTTTGCATCATGAAAAAAAAAATGAGCATAACTGAAAATAACAAACAAGGAACAAAGTCTAGTTTCTGATCATCATAGCCCTCATTCTACAATGCTGATGCGTTACTGAGATGGTATCTAGTTCCAGCCTCTACTTACATTCTTCAAGTTGTTGTTCCCCAAATAGCCCATCATTTTCTGACTTCCTCATTAGAGAAAGGACTCAGAGTCTTCCCTATTCAAATTTTTTTTTATTCTGTGTATGTTGGCAAGGAAAGAAACCAGAACAAAACAAATGTGCCCTTTGTCTTTAGTGATTGATTTTCTTCTCTGTGGATGTCCATACTAGCTATTAGAGAGGCTTTACCTAATTCCCAATCTCCCCACCATTATATGCTCTCTAAATACTACATATTTTCTCTTTACAACAGAGTTTCTGAACTTTGGCACTGTTGACATTTTGGGCTGGATGATTCTTTGTTATGCAGGGCTGGACTATGCATTTTAAGATGTTTTGCAGTATCCCTGGACTCTCCCCAGGAGACATCGGTAGCACCACCCCACTGCTTATCCTGGTCATTCATTCCTCAAGTTGGTGCTCCCCAAATATCCCCTAATTCTGACCTCCTCATTAGAGAAGGGAATACAGAGTGTGCCCTACTTGAAGTCTTTACTTCTGTGTATGTTGGCAAGCAAAGAAAACAGGGCAAAACAAATGTGCCCTTTTTCTTCAGTGGTTAATTTATGACAACCAAAAATGTTGCCAGAAATTGCCAAAAGTCTTTTGAGGGGGAGGGGGCAAAATTACCCCACTTGAGATTAAAAACCACTTCTCTAGAGAACTTATTAAATTTGTAAGTGTATGTTTATTTCTGTAATTTTAAGTAATTACTGTCTCTTCCACTAGACTGTAAATTCCAGAAGACTAGGACTATCTCTATACTAAAACATGCCTAACTTATCTTCCTGGCACATAGTAGCTTTGTATTAAGTATATTCTGAATTAGTTAATGAATAAATGCTGTGGTCCATTTTATGAGTGGTTACAATAATTCTGAAAGATCCAGGGTTAGTGTCTGCATCACATTTCATGAGAAAAATGACTGTTCTTGCTATGTGACATAAATTATACTTACAAACTTTAACAATATGTAAGGGACATGATATTTGAGACATATGGGTAACTTTTTTTATATTGTTATTTGAAAAACTTGCAAGTAGAAGAGTTTAAAGTTTTTTCAAAAATTGATTTGAATTTTAATTTACATCATATTTCTTCATAAATTTTATCTGAATGTTTGTGAGTATGCAGGTACATTTATTAATGCTGATGCCAGAATAATTGTTTAGTTCTTGTAAAACATTTTATTAGCCGGGTGTGGTGGCTCACACCTGTAATCCCAACACTCTGGGAGGCTGAGTTGGGCAAATCACTTGAGGTCAGGAGTTCAAGACCAGCCTGGTCAATATGGTGAAACCCCATCTCTACTAAAAATACAAAAATTAGCTTGGCATGTGGCATATACCTGTAGTCCTAGCTACTCGGGGAGGCTGAGGCAGGAGAATCGTTTGAACCCAGGAGGCAGAGGTTGCGGTGAGCCAAGATTGAGCCACTGCACTCCAACGTGGGCAACAGAGAAAGACTCCATCTCTAAAATCAGAGTTGTTGAATTTATTATAATTTAAAATTTTTAATTACAAAATTAATATTCACACACTCTAAAAAAATAAAGAATTTAAAAGAATTTAAACTATACAGATAAAGTAAAGCCCTTGACTGTTTCACAAACTGGTGTTGTCCTCATAGTTGAAAACCGTAGTTTTGTTTTTCAATAAGTATTAAGATATTAAGTTTTCATCCCCATACACACATTTATTTCCTGGCTCTTGACACCATACAGTTAGTGGCATTCATCACCTTGGAGGAGAGCTAGCACACTCAAATGAACCAAATAGCAAGTCCGGTTCTTACATTTCTAAGCACACTTTTGAAAGTCATGACAAAAACCATAGTCTTGAAAACCTTTTTAAAATTTGTTGATTACAAATATAGTGTTTTTGGTTTTGTTTTGAGCTTTGAGACTCAAAAGTAAAATTTGGGCAGAGCTGAGTAAAAGGGAAAAAAGCCACAAACAATAGCTTGAAAAGAGAATAGCTGAAGATTCAGAATAACTACCCCACCTCCATCCCTTCCCCCAGCGGCGTAGTAGATAATACCAGCCCTGGGAATGGAGAGACAGCAACAGTCAGACATCCATGTAGGTCTTGGGGAAGAGAAGACTTTGACCAGGTGCTACAAAATTGATGGAAAGAGGACTGTTCCAATGATCTATTGTGGCATAACAAATTACCATAAAATTTTAATGGTTCAAAACAAAAGTAATTATTTTATTACCTCTCACGGTTTCTTTTAATCAAGAATTCAAGAACGGCTTGGCTGGGTGGTTCTGGCTCTGAGAAGCCTATATATTCAGTGTCCATTTCCCTGTGAACGGTATAATACCCCTGTCTGCGTGGGCAGACACCAAGTGGAGACCATTCCCACCCAAATGTTATGGCCCTTTAGCACCTGTGAATGTACATGACGACTAAGGTAAGAGAAAGTCCTGAATTGATATCTGGAAGTGACCAGATTAAGTTTTCTACCATTGGGGCTCAGCATATAATCTCTATGTTGATTTACAGAAAAATAAAGAATGCTATTAATTTCATTTTCATGAGATACCCACTACATTACTATTCCCTCTTGGGTGAACATTTAGATTGTTTCCAATTTTTTACCACAGAAATTATGCTGCAATGACAACTTGTACATGCGCATATGTATATATGTCTATTTCTCTAGAAAAGATAAAATTTAAATAAAAATTCAACAAATTCTTTGTGCTTTTCCACAAGGAATTATCCTGCCCAACCATTCATTGCATTACTACAATGTGAGCTACTTGAGGACAGGGATTTTTGTGTGTTCTGTGAATATTATTTGTACAACAAACTTACATTGAACATAGTTATCCTTTATGTGTCAAATGTCTATTCTTTCTTCTCATCTTTGGAATAATCTCATGAGCCCTTTTTCTCAGAGAGTTCCATGTTTCCTGAGTAAAACTAATGCCACAAGCAGTCTTAGAAACCAGCTAAGGAAGACTGAGGAGGAGTTTGAGTAGGAAGTTGGCTAGGGGCCCCTTGCTCAAGAATACCAACCCTGTCATCTATGAAGCTGTGATTTTTACAGCATAATTGTTAAGGGTCTTGAGGAGGTTTGATCCTCTACTAAATGCAAGTATTCTCAGTAGATAATAAATCTTCCGCCCCCAACCCATCACCACCAATAATTTTACCATAGTTATCAGCTGGTAATTTAAACATGGCTTGACAGAAACAAAGAAGACCAGTTTTAATTGAGATTTTTTAAAAAAATAAGAAGACCAAAACAGAAGGACACTAAAGACATAAAATCTCTTAACTTCGTTTTGCCTGGAGCCCACCTTGCCTGGGATTAGAGATGACAAAGTTTATATTTAGAGAACTTCAGTTGCTTGACAGTTACATTTCATCTGTGAATCTCATTCATTCTTTTCTTCTCAGTTTTTCTTTTATCAATGTAAATCCACTGGATAAGTGCTATATCTACTTTTATTTAATGCATGAAGAAGGCTGCATTATTAGACATCAATAAGCATCTGTAATGTCACAATACTGTCATTAAAATGTTCAGGTTTTATTTCTCTTTTCACACAGGACAGCCCAGGCAAGAAGAACAATGGTGTCTGCTCTCTCATCCACACAGTACTACCATAGTAGAAACTGGCTTTTTAAAATCCCAAACAAGTCTGGGCGCGGTGGCTCACGCCTGTAATCCCAGCACTTTAAGAGGCCGAGGCAAGCGGTTCACAAGGTCAGGAGTTCAAGACCAGCCTGGTCAACGTGGTGAAACCCTGTCTCTACTAAAAAAAAAAAAAAAAAAAAAAAAAAAAAATTAGCCTGGCATGGTGGTGCATGCCTGCAATCCCAGCTACTAAGCAGGCTGAGGCAGGAGAATTGCTTGAACCCAGGAGGCAGAGTTGCAGTGAGCTGATATCGTGCCACTGCACTCCAGCCTGATAGAGCAAGACTCCATCTCATACACACACACACAAAAATCCCAAACAAATGACTAAACAAGAAAAATGCAGACCAGGGTTTTTTCTAGGGGATCTTAAAACTGTAGATAACTTTTGTCAGTCAGCTTGAGATTTACCTTTTAGCTAAATATAATTATGGAATAAATAGACCTTGGGAAAAAGACAGGTGGGAGGGAAAGGGAGATTGCTCACACACCCTCAAGGATGTTCTTGAGACTTTCAGGATTACAAAAGGCATTGTTTTCTGCTTCTCTAAATCAACCAATAGCAAAGGTTTCACATAAAAATGTTCTTGGGAAAAAAGCAAGACTAGTAAAACAGAAGAAAAATCTATATGCAAAAAGTTATTTTTCGTTATTTCCCTTTGTCAACTGGCTAATGATCAGTTAGAAAATGAGGCTATGATAGCTCCGCTGGCAGTCTAATAATTTAGTTTTTTCTGAACTTGGCTTCTATGCGTGTTTCTAGAGAAGGAAGCTCTTGGCATTTCAAAAGAGTGTTAATAACCTAAGACTTCATCGGATTGAACAGACCTGGATGATTCCTTCTGTTCCTATGGCTCATTCTTAGCTAATCTTCAAATGTCATTTAGATGACATTCAACAGCAATTGTATGTCCATGCATATTGAATATTCACTGTGTGCCTCATAATTTATGCATCTATCACATTTAATTATCATAACAACTTTATGACTTGAATACCAACGTTAACCCCATTTTGGAGTAGAGAATGGAGGCATGTTGTGCTAAAGTCATATGTGTTTAGCTGTTTGTATGGGATTTAAATGCAGGTAGCCTGACCCTGAGGCCTATGCTTAACCTTTGTGCAATCAATCCTTCAATCTGGCTATATGCTTTCCTATGTGCACCCGTGGATCCAAGCACCTACACTATCCTTGAACTTTTAAAATGTCACTGTGGCTGCCTGCTAAATTGCCTGTCTCTCCTATGAGATTACAAGCAACTTCAAGGCATAAATATTTTCAGTCATAGTCATATTCCCAGTGCCTAGCACATTGCCTGGCACATAAACAAACACATTTTTGAATGAATACTTTTCCCTCTAGTGATAATAATAGTGAATAGCTTTAACAACTAATCTACCTGGATTCAAATCTTGTTGCTGATACTGATTTGCTATGTTGACCATGGAAAAATCATTAACCTCTTGGTATCTGTTTCCTTAGAGACAGTAATAGTCTGCTTCATAATATTGCTATACAGATTAAATGTTAAAATTAGAGAAATTAAAACAGTACTTGGCACATAGGAAGCCATTTCATGAGGAATTCAATTCACAGATATTTCCTTTTAATGAAGAAGACAATACATTGACATGAAAGAAATAAAAGAAATTCTATTATTAAAAAGAGTCTATTAAGATTCAAAGGAGGATCACATGCTAATGAATGAAAGACAAGATTGATATCTTACACAACAGATGACTATTCTTGGCAATGTAGCTATAATTAGAATTTTATATATTGGACAAATATTATCCTTGCTGCACTTCATGCTTTGGAATTATGGTTATTGACCTCTAAAAACAACTACCTGTAAATCTCAAAGCATTACCTCTAATAGTTCCTCAAAGTAGCTGATCATAAGAATAACTTGGGAGTTAAAAACACACACACACACACGTTTCCCAGCCTTACCCCTAGAAAGTCTGATTCTTCAGAACTAAAGTGGGAACAGAGTTTGCATTTGGAATGTTGTATTGATCTTTTTTCAATCTAGGAGTCATTGATTCAAGAGAGTTCCACTCCAGTTAGCTACATTAAGCTCTCTTCTTAACCTTATTTTTCAAGAAATACCAGCAGAAATCAGGCCACAGCTGAGAGATCATGCTGCTCCCAACTCCATCCTGGATTTTTCTGGTGTTGCTCTACCCCCTTCAAGGATTTCCCACCAACCACATTTAACCTCTTCTGCTGAGATTTAGTAAATATTAAAGATTTTTAAAATACTTTTTAAGGAATGTGTTGGAACCAAATACATCATTTTGTCAATAATTAAAACTGTGGTTGAAATTATTGACTAAAAAAACACACTTTTTGGTAAACACTATCTTTTTTCAAACAAAGCAGGAAAATTATTCATTTCCATGAAATAATAAAGATACTGACATTACTGAGCATCTACCCTGCCTCAGACACAAGCTGATTTTACTCTTTATAATAACCCTGCAAAGTAGGCATGATTTTACTGTCTTGTTGATTAGGAATTGACAATCAGTTCCGTTGAGTAACTTGTTCAGGATCCCATGGCCAGTAAAAGACTGAGCTCAGGTTCTGATCCAGATGTCTGATTTCACATTCACAGCCATTTCCTCCTTCACTGACCAGTAGGGGGGCATCTCCTTCCTGCAGTGAAAATAACATTCAACTAGGTTTTTTAAAACTTATAATGTATTGTCAACAGGTAATAACATTTTTGGTAACCTTACTTTTTAATAGACAATGTCTTTTTTGTTAGAATTACTCCACAGTGAACTGTGAATAGGCTGTGAAAATTGGCAGCACAGGCCAGAGTCTGATTTAGTCAAACATCAATCTACATGTAAAAGTTCTCAGAAAACAAAAAAAGTCTTTAACACTTTGCCAAGCAGTGGAGAGGAGGCTGGATTGAGGGTTATGTGTGCTTTCTTCCCACAGTTCAGAACAGTCTACTTCACAGCTTCAAACATCAGTACATGTATTTTTCTTCTTGCTTGATCACTTGGAGTACACTTGGAAATGCATTTGCTCCATAAGACACATGAAACTGGCAGGTAACCCTCCGGGTGCCCACAGGTGCATAAAATCCATCATTTTGGGCTAGGTGCCCTTCTCAGCTTGGTCCATTTGCTGCCAACAGGAAGGGAAACATTTGCAACCTCTGAGTGGGCAGCCACTGCTCCCAACACCTACTCCAAGCCCTTTGTCTTTCTTCATTTAAAGCCTTATCCCAAAGCTCCTTGGCTGAGTAAGACAAGGAAAATTTACTCAAAAGAGATGACTGTGCATTTATAACCCACTTTAAAAATCTTGTATGGCTGAAGTGGGCTAGTGACTTGGGGTCATTTTCAAGCTTCATTCCATTTTCATTTACTCAGTTATTCACTCATTCATTTATTCAACGCTTCTTAAGGGGCAGCTGTGCGCCATGTGCTCTGTAAGCATTAGGGATGATTAGTTATCTACTCTCCGTCCTCAAGAAGCTGCCCAAGAGATGCTTTATAAAAGGCAGTCTGATAAGTCCAGTGATGGAGGAATGTGCAGGGCACTGTGGGAGGACAGAAAAGGTTTATCCATCCCAGCGAGAGGAGGTGGACTGAGGGTGATGGAAAGCTTCCTGGGGAGGCAACCCCTTAGTTCATTCTGACAGGATGAGTGGGAGGAATCCAACTGGGGTGGGAGACTGGGACTTGATGAGGGGTGTTATGGACAATAAGGACAACATGAGCCTAGACTTTAAGGAGGTCACCATGTGTGTATCTGTGTGTGTTTGTGTGTGTGTGTACGTGTCTGTGGGGGCTGTGGGGACACGTGTGGGACAATGTGTGTTGGGGAGGGGAGGGGCTGCCGCAGTTCTGTATGTCTAGGGTGGAGGCTGAGGTGAAAAGCCCCAGCAGATGAGGCTGGAAAAACAGGAGGTGAGGCCACCCTGGTGCTCTGGAGACAGTTAATGAAGTCAGTTCATTCATGTCATCAGGGAGCAGAACAAAAAAGTTAAGAATGAAAGACTACACTCATAGCTGCCTTATTATTCCTCTGTAGTTACTGATCAGAAGTCCTGAGGTGTTCCAAGATCTAACAACTTCTGAAAGCACGAAAATTCAGACTGACACTCCATAGGATCCTTGGCAGCTCCTTCTCAAAGGCTTCTCTGGGCTTTCATTTCTTAAGTGGGGAAGTGAAGAGCCAGAATTCTGGAGTGATGACGCATGAAGGCACTGAGGTTGATTGCCTTGGTTTGCATCCTCACTCCAATTGCAGGTTCTATAAACTGAGGCCAATTGCATAAGTCTCTTTGCCTCAGTTTCCTTGTTTATAAAATAAAGAAGATTGTGGTTTTTATCTTTGAGTTGCCCTAGTCACAAAATATTCATAAAGAGCTTAGAAGCTTACCTGGTACAAAAGAAGCACTCAGTGACTGTCCATTTTTACTGTAATTGTTGTCATAGAGACTCATCTTAAATCTAAAACTTTAGGACTCCCCAGTTATCTCAGATATGTACTGCATAATTTTAATTGTAAAAGTTTAGCAAAGGTTTAGGGAAAGAAAAAGATTTGGGAGCTAGAGTGTCATAAACTGCCGCATTATAACAATGGAAGCATTTTTTTGCCTGTTTTCTTATTGAAAATATAATTTATAATACCAAAGCTCATGATACCTATATGTAATTCATATAGTTATTTTAAGATTAAATAAAAAGAAGTATGTAAGGATGCTGAAACGCTTGGTATAGGCATCTGGTATACATATTCAATATGAAATAAATAATTATATTCCCCTTTACACAAATATAAATAGTTACTATTTCCATTAGAGGAGAGAGAATATACAGAATAGAGCATGTGTAACTTTTTGATGAGTCCTGCAAATGTAAGGACAAGAAGACACATGAAATTAATAGGTATTTTATCAAAAACAAAGTGGAAATACTCTTATGGCCACTTGTGGAATTGGGGTTATTGATAGCCACAGAGATATATTTAATAACAGTGCTTTATGGATATCAGTGACATCAACATCATGCAAGCTGAGTGATGGCAATGACAGTACAAAACCTTGGGATGTACACCTGGAGGGTGCAGAAGAAATCCTCCCTCGACACAAAGCAAGAGGATGGAGAGGTATAAAACAAACTAAAAACAGGGGTGATCAAAAAGGCGTTCTTAGAAATGTTAATATTAACCACGATCCAACAGATATATTAAGAAAAAGTCATCTTGTAAACAGCATAGAATTATGTATTGAGTAGAACCAGTGCATATATTTATGTACATGATTAAGCTAAAAGCAGAGCTTTTAAGTGGGATCTAGATAGAAGGAAAAATAATCATGATGAGGCTTCCCCACACTGTCATTGAGTGTCCTGTGGGTGACAACAGCTCCCAGAACATGCTGAGAGAGTGGCAACTAATTATTTGCCAAACCCGTTCCCATGCTTTAGCCTTCTCTTACATCAGCCACCCCTTCTATTCCATTCCCTTACTTAAAAGTTACTTTCAAGACCCTTGCAACAAAGCAGACTAGGAAAATACTAACTTATTCTCTTACTCATGGAGGCAGCCTCCAGTCCTGCCAGCCACAATAATGGCACACTGTTTTATTTAAATGGCCAAACCCATACAGTCAATCAGTAAACATTTAGTGTTTTCCCAGGAAGTTTCAGCATCTAGGACTCATGGAGATGACAAAAAAAGTACATTTCATTGATGATGCCATCAGTTCTAAGGCAAACCATAATTTTATTTCAACTGAGAAGGGAGAAACACTTCCAACTAACTGATGACACAATGCCATACTGATAGTATGTATGTATGCATGAGTTGGTCATGTCAATTTTCATTGCATTACATTTTTTTCATCTATTAAGAGGTAATTAGCAATTTCTTCTTTTTTTCATCACCTTGCCTTGCATATGATAAGCAGTCTTTTTGCCCACATTTTAGTACAAAATGTAACAAAGCTTCAACCATTTATGGCTCTCTTTCTTAGGTTATGTAAAGCACTTCATAATTGCTTTGCAAGAAAATATGGAATTGCAGTCATCCTTCCAATCACCAATATCTGCTTCACTACTGTTACATGTATGCCCCCACTTTTCTATTTCTGCATCTTGCTATGTACAAATCACTTTCATTTCATTACTGGATTATAATGTATTCTTTCTATATTCATTTTAAGTGGCAATTAAATTCAACATGTGGATTATCAACAATGCATCAACAGATGTGATGATATTGCTGAGAGCTACAACCAAGTTCACCCATGTGCAGGCAATGACAGCTCTGTCACCACGATGATGATAACAATCCATAGATTATAAGACACATCCTGCTTTCAGAGATGTTAAAATATGGAGGTCTTGGATAAGTTCATCTTAGAGTGGATAAAATGTAATAATAAGCTTGATTCCTGTCTCCCAAATGTCCATACACCATAATTTGTAAATAAGACATAGGCATATAATATGACACCCACAAGTCAGTGATTTGCATAATTTCCAAAAGGCTGTCACAGACAGTAAGTTCTCTAATTCTTCAGTGCAGAAAGAAAATACTTAATATTGATTTAGATTCCTTCCAAAGGGAGGGATGGAGACCCAATTCTCTTTAGTATTTTCGATTCCTGTTATCCTATTCCTACATGCCAAAATAGTGTACAGTGATATTTTATGCAAGGTAATATGACACCTCCACCTTAATTCCCAGGCATTAAAGAGGTGTAGAGTGTTATAACGCAATCCAGAGTGCAGCAAACATTTACCACACAGGCGTTAGTGCAGCAAATAAAAAGGAATGGGGAGTGTGTGTTCTGAAGGTCAAAGTCTCTTCACAGACCTCTTGCCAGGCAGGCCTAGGTGCTGTCTCCATTAGAATTGGCATATATGTGGATCTGTAAATATTTATTCTCAAACCATGTCTCCAACTCAAATATTCTCACCTAGCCTCAAACCACCAATCATTTAAAGAAAGCTCAGCTTAAATCCTCAATAGGGAAAAATGAGATTTGAGGATTACTGGCCACAGGAGGGTGATCAGGGCACTGGAAGAGAACAGATGGACCATTGCCAATGGTATCACCCAGAGGACATTCAGCATCTACCAGGGCAGCCGTGCAACCATCCATCCTCTTCCTATTCAAGCCCTTCAGCCTGCTTCCATAGTATAAAACATTTAAATCTATAAACCAAAGGGCATAATCCTTAAATCTGAGCATAATACTTGTGTTTTGTGGTTATTTAGAAAGATGTGTAGCTGGCATGTGTTATGGGTGGAATTGTATCTCCAAAAAGATAGGTTGAAGTCCCACACCCAGTACCTCAGTATGTGAGAATGTGACCCTATTTGGAAATAGTCTCTATAGAGGTAATCAAGTTAAAACGAGGTCATTAGAGTGGGCCCTAATCCAATAGCACTGGTGTCATCATAAAAAGGGGAAATTCAAACACAGAGACAGACACACACAAAGGAAAAATGTTATGAAGATACAGAGAGAGAACGCCATGTGAGGAGAGAAGGTTAGAATGATGGTTCTACAAATCAGGGAATGCCATAGAGTGCTGGCAAATCATCAGAGGCTAAGAAGAGGCAAGGAAGGATCCTCTTTTTCAGGTTTCAGAGGAAACATGGCAATGACAACACCTTGACTCATGACTTTGAGGTTACAGAATTATGAAACAATAAATTTGTATTGTTTTAAGCCACCCGGTTTATGGTACTTCACTCTGGCAGCCTTCCCTGGGAAATGAACACAGCATGATACAATCTTTTTTTTTTTTTTTTTTTTGAGGCAGAGACTTGCTCTGTTGCCCAGGCTGGAGTGTCCTGGTACAATCTCAGTTCACTGCAATTTCTACCTCCCGGGTTCAAGCAATTCTCGTGCCTCAGCCTCCAGAGTAGCTGGGATTACAGGTGCATGCCACCATGCCTGACTAATTTTTTTATTTTTTATTTTTTAGTAGAGATGGGTTTTCACCATGTTGTCCAGGCTGGTCTCAAACTCTTGGCCTCAAGTGATCCACCCACCTTGGCCTCCCAAAGTGCTGGGATTACAGGCATGAGACATTATGCCTGGTAATACAGTTTTTTATTTAGTGGGCTCCTAAGAATGATCAAGTGTCAACACTTCATCATTTGTTCAAAATATTTTTAAACAGAGGAAAAGTGTGGAAAAGAGGAGCCAAAATACATCTATTTATTTGTTACAAGCTACCAGAGTCCAATGAATCCAGTAGATAGCAACATTTTTGCCCGTGCCGTTTCCAATAGCTACCATAGGAAGTGCTGATGTAAATTTGGCTAAGTGACTGTTTCCCACTGGAATGTGATTAAAACAAAAGCAATGCTAGATTACACCAAGGATCTCAGGCAAGGTGCCAGCTTTTCCAAGGGAGAAAGTTGAAAAGTACTTCAATGGTTCAGAAACTGTTACAAACTAAACACGTCACTGTTGCTGTGAAAAGGAAAGGTCACAAGCATGTTGTTCCAGTGCTGAGGAATTGTGGATGTAGCTGCATGTTGGTTCCCTGGGAATAAAAGATTTTTTTAAATTGAAAAGCTTGTGACTGAAACCTAACACCCAATACCAAAAGCTAATGGATTTATTGTTAGGGTATCCATATCCCATTATCTACTTGAGCATTTTCTAGACTCTAAAAGCAACACAAAACTCATTAAACCTTTCTATAATTCAAAGAAACACAAAATCTGAGATATACAGGTATCAAATCATGATCAAGGTATGCTATAACTTAAAACACTCTCGAAATATGAAGTTTCACCTTAACCCAAAAGATGCCAATTTTTCCAGCAAATGTAGCAAGATTTACAGATTTATATACTCTGTTTTTTGATAACACCAAAGATGAAATATACAGTAGGTTTTTTTAAAAGAAAAATGTTATTCAAATATTTGTTAAGATGACATTTTAATCAAGTATCTTGAGAAATATACTAAAATCAGACTTTATTAACTGATATTTCAAAGTAGAAATGTATTTCAGTATTACAGAATTACATAGAATAAAGACATTATAAACTCTCTTCAGAAGATAAAACATTATTCAATTTTTTACATATCTAAAATAGTATAAGGAATAGTTCTCTATAGGTTTAATAAGATGCTAAACAAAACCTAGTTTGTGTTTTAATACTGATTAAAAAGGAAATGGTAGATTGTCTATAACGGTCTCAATTCAGAATGCCTCTTTCATTTGTTTCATTGGGATTTGTCACTATTCAGGAAATGAAAACTTTCACTTTCCATTTTTTCCCTACCTGAAACCTCTCCTGGACTTCTTTTGGTCATTACATTCAAACCCAAATTGTTTATTCATTCACCATTTCTGTCTTCACTCCACAAACCCTTTATGTCATCAAAGCCATGTAGGAGTCTTTAGGTATGACTAAAAGGAAGATGAAAAATTAGTAATTTTTAACAGGTAGTAAGAAAGTCTTCTTTATCCAAAATTCCAAAAGTGACCTCTTATCCCAAACAACTTTTCTTCTATGTCTTATAAAGCAACTGAGGCAACGAGTTACTGCTCAGTCCTGTGTTTTCTTAGAGTCCTAAGAAAGATTACAGTGATGCGGAGGAATGCACTGTCATGGCTCTTGCCTTCTTCTTAGGAGCTAGCTTGTAGGTCCTCCTTCTGTGCTAAATAACTTTCAGTGATTATTGCGAGGGCTGTGAACACGTTTGGATACCACATGAAATCAATTTGTTAATTTTCACTTGTTTCCCAAAGAATAATTAATCTCTGCGATAGAACCAACTTAACACTTCCATTTTGAGGGTCAGTTACCTGAATCATGTCAATACAGAGATTATTTTCAAAGTCACTGAGCCAGTTTTTTAAGGGCCACTGGATAGGTTTTAATCATCATGACTTTTAAAGTCAATTAATTACAAGTAACTCAGATGTGTTCTGTTCTGAGACTGTTTCCACATGTTCGTTAAAATTGATTCCCCTTCGGGGTCAGGTTGTACTTGCTTTGTTCCTGCTGAAATCAACATTTTGGACTCGATTAGTTTTCTTGAGTCTTCTTATTTTCAGAAACTTTGCTATGGAAGAATAGCTTTCTCTAACACCCAGAGTTGAGATTTCATGAGAGAGTTGAGATTCCATGAGACTGAGGATAACACATCCCCTACCTTTCTCTACCCAAGTCAGGATCTAAGCTGGGATCTGAAACTCATACCATCAATCAGTTCAAAACGTTGGTTTCCCCAGAAGAGTATTTAGGAGTCATGGAGTCAGAAGAGATTAGCACAAAGGAGGCAGAGGATGATGGCAGTGTGATCCTAAGAGGAATCTCAAAGGGCTCCTTCTCCAAAGGTCTCAAGTTTTACACCAATGATTGCCTGAACGTGTGGGTAGAGTTGATTAAAAACTGGAATGAAAAATATGTTATTCTCAAGGAACCAGGAGACCTAAGTTACATCTGGTAGGGCCTGGATACCATTTATATTCAAGAATAGAACAGCAACTATTTTTAGATATAATTATTCATAATAATAAAAGGTAGCCTTATTGTCATCTTCACAGACGATACTCATGCTTCTTTAGTTCAACCAAATCTAAAATACATATATTATCACTTCATATTCAATGTCATTAGTTTTTCCTCATGTTTAGTTACTGTATTACAATAACATTGCTCTATTATCCTTCATTGTAGGTGAACAATTCCACAAACATATTAAAGATTTAATAATCTTTTGCTTGTTATTTTGGAAAACCATTCACTACTTCTACAATTTCTGTTAGAATGTACATTGTAATTTCAAATAAAAGACTTTAAAACAAAATTTTGTAGTATAGCCATTTATGAACTGGGTCCTGATGGTCCTAACAGCTAAGTCCAAGAGACCTGCTAGAAGGGGAGAGTCAGTAGGGAAGGATGTGGGCCTCATACTTAAAAAATTGTTTCACTTTGCTCCTTTCAAAATAACGTATAATTATTTAAAATGAATAAGCAGAATGCTAGAGTCAGGATATTTTCATGAGTTTTAGGTTTCTAGGGCATAAGAAAAGAGAAAAAGAGATGAACTTCTTTTTATAGGGAGATACATTTAAAGAGGGTAGTAATCAGACCGGGTGTGCTGGCTCACACTTGTAATCCCAGGACTTTGTGAGGCCGAGGTGGGTGGATCACATGAGGTCGGGAGTTCAAGACTAGCTTGATCAACATGGAGAAACCCCGTCTCTACTAAAAATACAAAAACAATTAGCCAGGCATGGTGGCGCATGCCTGTAATCCCAGCCACTGGAGAGGCTGAGGTAGGAGAATCGCTTGAACCCGGGAGGCGGAGGTTGTGGTGAGCCGAGATTGTACCTCCAGCCTGGGCAACAAGAGCAAAACTCCATCTTAAAAAAAAAAAAAAAAGAAAGAAAGGAAAAGGAAAAAAGAAGAAAGAGGTAGAAATCGGTGAGGGAGTTTGGGGTTAGTGCTGATAAAGGGAAATTTATTGTTTTGAAGGAGAGCCATATACTAGATTAAATATGTGTTGTCAGTGAATTCTGAAGAACATATTTCTCAGTAAGACACTGAGACAAACAAACTAGATAAAGATAAAGAGACTGTAGAATGTGTATATTCTTTGGACCAACCAAAGTAAGGCAGGCCAAGTTTACAGTTACAGAGAGGTTCCAGCTACATTCAAAGCACTGGCGCCTCTCCCTGTTGTTCTAGTGATTGAGCCCCTCCTAACCTTAATGATTTTATAATATAAGGTAATATACAAGCAAAATAAGTCTCACGTAGGAGTAAGGTCTTGTGAGGAGAGTGTATGGGGTGAAGGATGAGATCGTGAGGGAAGATGCTTAGGTGGTCTACACGGAATACTGTCGCCCTGAGTGCTACAGCTTCTCACGTTTTAATGCACACACACTTCACCTGCATGTCTGGTTGAAATGCATATTCTGATTCAGTAAGTCTGGAGTGGAGCCTGGGACTCTTGCATTTCCAAAAGACCACTGCTGGTCCATAGGTCACATACCCTAGACATCTTGCCTCTCCGTTTGACATCAGTGTCAATAAACTATTCATTCCTGAATCCATCTCAACTGTTCTACCATGTAGCATTGATGTCCAGTAGGAAGTCCTGGGAGTGGGAAACAGTGGGAATCTTTCTCCCTGGGACTTTTGTGAACTGGCTTGACTGTTAGCTGTGGCCACTTGCTGTCTTCGTCAGTTCCTTGGCTTTTGCTGTCGTCAAATTCATCCAAATGGGTTAGGAAAAGTAGAAACAGGCGCCAATGGGAAGATCATTTAGTAAGTAAAAAATAATTTTGCTTGGATGAACAAGACATACAATATGATGTTGCTAAGAGTGCAAAGATTTATCAGGGCCTCCTAGACCTAAGAAACTTATGGTTTAGTACTCATCCTCTGGGGAAAGGGAAGCTTCTATCTTTATGTCACTAGCCATTAACTGAGATGTACTACTTCCTTCCAGTATGAAAGTATGTATCACCATGATATTAGAAGAATCTACAACTCCATCATTAATGGAAATCTCAGATATTTTTATATTACATTATTGCTGTAAATTTCTCTCTCTATATATGTATGTATACAGAGAGAAAGACTAATGACAATTCCATCACTGTTTTGGAATTGCAGTCATTATTATACTGACATCAGGGTTCACATGATACTAGTCTTTCTGCCCACAAATGTTATTGTAATACAAGTCAGCCAACTATTGGGCAGTTTTGAAATTCGTTTTGATCAGCCACCTGACAGTGAAGTCATGTGTAATACCTTGATGACCTCAGCATCCACATTTCTTTCCCCATCTACAATTTCGTATTAGTCAGTATGTGGAGATGAGTCAAGGACCACTCCACAGTTTAATAATCTTACTTTAGCTAAGCTACAGTAGCTGATGCTTTAAAAAATAAAACTAACTTGCTGACACTTTAAATATCATCTTTTTCTTCAATGCGTTAACAAAAACATGTATACTACTATAACACAAATTTGTCTTTTTAATGTTTTGATAACTGTATTTCACTATTTTAAATAATTTCTCTTATAAGTCTATGCATTATATTTCATGCATTAAAAAATTATTTTGAGAAGGGGTCTGTAGGCTTATTGACTGCAAAAGGTGTCTATGGCCCAGAAAAATGTTCATAACCCTTGATCTGGTAGAATAATGTCCATTTGAAGAGTTCATTACCATAAAAAACACTTTTTTCATAGAGGTAAACTAGTGACTAGAGCTACTCTAAGGTACTGGGCAGCTATTTTCTTAAAAATTCCACAGGACACTGGGCGCAGTGGCTCACGCCTGTAATCCCAGCACTTTGGGAGGCCACAGCAGGCAGATCACGAGGTCAGGAGTTCAAGACCAGCCTGGCCAACATGGTGAAACCCCGGATCTACTAAAAAAAAAAAAAAAAAAAAGTTGCTGGGCACATGCCTGTAATCCCAGCTATTTGGGAAGCTGAGGCAGAATTGCTTGAACCCGGGAGGCAGAGGTTGCAGAGAGCCAAGATAGCACTGCTGCACTGCAGTCTAGCTAGCAAGAGTAAGACTCTGTCTCAAAAAAAAAAAAAAATCCACAGGAAACAGATACTGAGACATTAAGTTCTTGCCCATCATTTATAGAGTTATCCAGGGAGAAGCTGGTTCTGTCTCCAAGGGATCTAGTTTATTCATTTCTCTTTTTTTTTGAGACAGAGTCACTCTGTCACCCAGGCTGGAGTTCAGTGGCGCAATCTCTGCTCACTGAAAACTCTGCCTCCCAAGTTCAAGTGATTCTCCTGCCTCAGCCTCCTGAGTAGCTGGGATTACAGGGATGTGCCACCACAACCAGCTAATTGTATTTTTAGTAGACACAGAGTTTCACCATGTTGGCCAGGCTGGTCTTGAACTCCTCACCTCAAGTGATCTACCCGCCTCGGCCTCCCAAAGTGTTGGGATTACAGGCGTGAGCCAACGCATCCAGCCTTATTCATTTATATATTTTTGGCTGGTCATGTGGTTCATGCCTATAGTCCTAGAACTTTGGGAGGCTGAGGCAGGCCGATGGCTTGAGCCTAGGAGTTTGAGACCAGCCTAAGCAACATGGCAAAATCCCATCTCTATAAAAATACAAAAAAATAAATAAATAAATAAATAATAAGAAGGAAAAATTAGCTGGGTATAATGGTTCATGCCTATGGTCCCAGCTACTTGGGAAGCTGAGTTGGGAGGATCACTTAAGCCTGGGTGGTCGAGGCTGCAGGGAACCAAGACCAAGCCACTACACTCCAGCCTGGGCAATGGAGTGAGACCCTGTCTCAAAAAAACAAAACAAACAAAACAAAGTTTTCTTAGTTCCTACCTACCACATGCCAGGAACAATTCAACCTGTTGGGGATAATAACAATAACAACAACAAAAAGACCAACAAAAATGCTATCCTCCTGAAGCTTATATTCTAATGGGTCATCTTTCCTCCACTGCAGATACCTCGGATAAAGCAACCACATGTAAGAAAAACAGCGAGAAGGCAGGAGATAGAGACACAAACTTTAGCTAACAACCAAATAAGCAATACTCTTTTCGAGACAACAAGAGACTGTAATTTATTCCTTTCTTCATTCAAAGTGTCTTATATTTAAAAAAATTGTTTACACTTTGGTCCTTTCAAAATAAGTTATAAGCAGAACACTAGAGTCAGGATATTTTCCTGAGTTTTAGGTTTCTAGAGCATAATAATTGCAATACATTTATCTGAGAGAATTTGTTATTTATACTACTTAAAATTATATTTTCTATGGGCACCTTTTTCTAAAATATTCCAGTGGCCACATAAATAATCTTTGCAACCTTTGCCTTGAAAACTCCCAGGCCAAATTGTTTGAGGTGATGATGTGTAACCCAGAACTTTGGGGACTTAGTCACTAGTGACCTACATACTGGAGCAGTAGGAGAAGTGTTTTCTGAGGAAGATCTTGTCCCAGCATCTAGGCAGTACCTTCACCCACTTTCCTGCAACTGTGGGATGGCCATTCCATTCAGGCATGTGTCTTAGTAACAGACTTTACCCTTACCCTCTGTCTCTTCCATATCTGCACTGCAGGTTCTTGGCAGAAATGACAACTTCAACCGTTTGTTGTATAACTTCTCAATGATGGCCTCATTATGAGAACTAGTAAATGTGTAGAAATGCTCAAAGAACATATTCAGTTCTTCAGTTATTCTAAATGTTTTCTTTGGACCAAAACAGAAAATGAAAATAAAAACAATCATGCTTTGAACACTTACTCCATATCTCTGTGCTAAGACATTTACTTAATTGTGTGCTAATAACAATGCCATGTGTAGCTATTAATTATCTTTATTTTGCAGATAAGGCAAGAAGTGAAGTTATTTGCCTGAGGTTTTACAGCTAGTAAATGGACTAGTATTCACATCAGTCTGTTGATCCTAAAGAGAGTTACCTTTAACATAGTAAAAGGTTCCACGTCAGAGTATTACATGCTTAAATTATGTTGCTTCAGACCTTTATGAATTATTTTTACTGAAACATGGGTTAGTCTTCCTTTACCAGATGTCATTGCAAAGTGTTCCAATACATATCCATACAAACTGGCAATGTTGATGATGATTGTTGAATAAATGAGGACTCATCAGAAATTATTCCCAAGTGTGTTGGTCAAATAAGTCTAAGATTCTTCTGAATAACTTTTTTTTTTTTAATCTTAAGGACACTGAATGTCATTGATCATGTTTTCTTCTCCACTTTGGCTACTAGGATGCACAAAGACAACTGATGCCTATCTTCAGCGACTGTACATATGCATTTCAAAATGTCAATTTTACCATAGATATATTATTTTTCTACTCATACTTTTCCTTTATCCTAATTATCTCAATTCTCTCACTTATTTATTTTAGGTATTTTTTATTGCATATATTTTTAAGTCTAGTCAAATCCTTGGTGAAAATAGGCAGAGTAGATTAAGTAAATAAATGCAGCATATTCAAGGTGATTCTAATTACTGTAATAGTCAAGAATTTATTAAGTGCTTACTGTTTTATCAAAACTATTCTAGGCACTGCATTTATACTGAAACCTAAAAAAAAAAAAAAAAAAAGGCCCATATATTCTGATGTTTAAAATATAACTTCTACTTCTTATTTTATTAGCCAAGCAAATGTCTGGCCAAAAGTAAAAAACATGGACTCATAGAAACATCCTAATTCTGGTATTCTGCTTTCTTGTACTATAGCATACAATAATCTTTTCCTTTTTCTTTTTCTTTTTTTTTTTTCTTACAGTTTTGCTCTGTCACCCAGGCTGGAGTGCAGTGGCACAATCTTGGCTCACTGCAACCTCCACCTCCCAGGCTCAAGTGATTCTCCTTCCTGCCGAGTAGCTGGGATCACAGGTGCCCACCACCACAGCCCGCTAATTCTTTTATTTTTAGTAGGGATGGAGTTTCACCATGTTGGTCAGGCTGGTCTTGAACTTCTGCCTCAAGTGACCCACCCGCCTCAGTCTCTCAAAGTGCTGGGATTACAGGCGTGAGCCATAGCACCTGACCTTAATATGTACTTTAAAAAAAAACTATATTGAATATTTTAGACTGTATTGATTTTATAATAACTATATTGAATTTACAGTAACTATAATGAATTTTTAACTATATTGAATATTATCAGCTTGAGCAGTGTAAGGAAGAAGGCATGCAGATCAATTACAATCAAAACACATTTATTAATGAAGCTATAGTAGAGGAAAGCAAAAATAGAGTTTCTTTGACATCTTAACAAACATTAATTAATACTCAAAACTACTTTTGCTCAGCTAGATAATATCCTTGCACCTCTAGGCCTGAGAAGAGCAATGCATTATGCTTTATACAACATTTTTCATGAGATGAAAATGAAATGCAATAGAAGAACCCAGATGTAAGCCAGAGTTTCCTGTTATGACTACTAATCTTATTTTCCAGAGAAAAGAAGAAATAAACTAAGAAAATTAGTCAAGATTACCCAAAACAGACATGTGTAATTCAGTTTTGCTATCCTTAAAGTTTATCTCACTGAGTGTTCTGACCACCTTTGAAAAAATGAATTATTAAGTAATTTCCATAAGGCTACTTGGTCAGGTTTTTCTCCCACCTCAAGAGCAATAATGCACACAAATGCATCAGAGTAGGAGGCAATTAAATCTTTAATTGATTTCAATTATTGACAATACTTCAATTAAATTAGGGATTTAGGACTTCTTTCCCCGGCTATCTTTTATTTCCTAGAAAAGTAAGAAAACAGATGTTTTAAACTTCTTGACTATTTACTTATAAAACATATATTTTAATGTTTTTTTCATTACAGTAACTATTATCCACCATTCTTTTATGAATAGAAACGGCTGTAATGGACTTATGATTTTTCATAGTTATTTCCAGAGAAAATTACTACTTAATTCTGTCAAGACAAAACAAAGTTCCTAAAAGGTCTTGAGAAAGGACAATGAAAATAATAAACTAATACTATAATTATTGACCTCTAGACGTAGCTTCAATAATTGTTGAAATGTTCTGACTTTATCTGTGGTTGCCTGGTACAATGACCTTAGAATTAGATAAAATACATTCTTATTTTAAGAACAAAACTGAGATATACCTAGGAACTCAATTAAAAAGTATTTTTATGATGTGCAGAATTCTGTGTCAAACTTATCAAATGTTAAATAATGATCCACTCAAGGTAGGGTTTGTTTACCTTTGAAACAAAAACGTTTCTGTAGACTCATTTGGGCAAGTCTTTTTGATCACTGTTGCTGACAAATGAAAATTTAAAACAGTTTTTTGTTGTTTGTTTGTTTTAGTTTCTTTTTTCGTTTTTTTGAGACAGAATCTTGCTCTGTCCCCCAGGCTGGAGTGCAGTGGCCCAGGCTGGAGTGCAGTGGTATGATCTCAGCTCACTGCCACCTCCACCTCCCGGGCTCAAGTGATCCCACCTCAGCCTCCCAAGTAGCTTGGACTACAGGCGTGTGTGACCATGCCCGACTGATTTCTGTATTTTTTGTAGAGGCAGGGTTTCGCCATATTGCCCAATTGGTCTCAAACTCCTGGGCTCAAGCGCTCCTCACTCTTCGACCTCCCAAAGTGCTGAGATTACAAGCGTGAGCCACCTCACCTGACCTGAAACAGGATTTTAATCTCATTTAAAACATCCACTGTTTGGGTTTTTTTCTGCTGTGGGTCTCTGACAACACTTTCCAAACTCACTTCAACAGTAACAAGAGGTTGATTGGCTCCAATAACTGAGGTCTGCCGGTGCTGGGGCTTCAGTCTTTCCATGCCACTTTCTCGTGTTCCTTCAGCTGTGTCCTCTGCTGGGTTTTGGCTTTGTCTTTAGGTGGAACTCCCATCATGGAGACAAGATGGCTCTGATGTTCCAGACATAATATTCGTGGACCACAACATCCAGGAAGCGATCATTTCTTCTAAAGAGAAGCACGAAAGAGAAGCACGGGCCTTCGTGACCAAAGCTCACATCTCATGAGTTTGAACTGAGCCACTTACCCAGGGGGCTGGGCTGCCCTGACGGGCGTGAGCCAATCACAGCTCCCCAGAGGACGTGACGAGGGGCAACGCCCACCCAGACCACAGGCTGCCACCGACCAAGGCAGGCTGGATGCCAAGCAGACAACTGCAGGGGCCACTCCCGTTCCTAAACTTCTTTCTCCTTTTTTTCGTTCTCCTTTATTTACGGGTGGTGGGATTGGGGGATATAATATGAAACCCAAGCATACCAAGAGAAACTAAAAATAATTCTCATAGAGAGAAGCCTGGACATCATGTGAGTCCTGACTTCCCACTTGTGACATTTTACCAAAGACTCAAACACCAAAATTTACTTAATTCTAGATCAAAGTAAATGTGACTTTTCATAGTATTTTCTCCCCGTTCTTAAGAGAAACGTTACTGGCAAGACTTTACTGCAACTGGCTCCCAGGCTGCCTCTTATTTGGGAAAAAGCAGCAGGCATGAGGGTTCCCATCTCCTTAACAACTTCCTGGGAAAGGCTGCTGCTAGGTGACATCTCGATGTGAGAGTCCAACGGCAAAGAAGCTGCTAAGTGAGCCGGAGCCCAGAGTTATGTGATATGTCCTTGTCATGAGCACAGAGACAAAGAGGACTGCTGAGCCAGCAACTCCTCTTCAACAGCACTGGAAAACAGAAAGAATAGGCATGTTGAAGAATGTTATCTAAACAAATCTGTAAATGAGTTCACAGGGGCAAATCATTTCTGAAATAAAAACTATCAACCGTGCCACTAAACTTTATCACTGAATTTTATATCTCTTAGTGACTGTTAGAAAAGACAACAGCAGTATCTAGGCATCTACTTAAAGATTCTAGTACCCCTCTTGAAAACAAAAAGATATTGTATTTTAACCAAAATAATAAATAAATTTAGGAATTTGTCCATAGGAGTACGCGTTACCTATTCATGTTACAAATTGTCCTTCAAAACAGTAGAATTCACACTGTTTCCTATTTGGATTCTTTCATTTTTAAGTCTCTTAAAATTGAGTTTCTAATACATTCTGTCAGCTTCACAAAAAAACACATCACACCCAATTAATGAAATTCCTGTCAGTGGTCAAGCAGCAGGTCTGTTAGTGCCTAGAGGAAGCCAGAGAAGTAATCCATCTTGATTTAGGCAAAGCTTTGGACTGTCCCATTTGGCATGTACTGGAATAATCTAGGAAAATATGCTCTCTAGAATTCCACTGACTGCAGAACGGAATCTGTTCATTGATTCATTCATTTAGTCAGTCAGTCGACAAGTGTAACCTGTGTACCTGTTGCATGCCAGGCACTGGGCTTGGTGCAGTGGTCTCCAACTTCACCACACCCAGAACCAAATGGAAGTTGTAAGAGAAGATAGTGAAGGATGGAAAAAATTGGGGGCAGGAGAGAGGGAAGAAGAAAGAGAAGAAGAGAATGGAGAAATGACAGGAGAGAAGAAGGAAGAAGAAAAATATATCTATTAATGACCAATTAATGTTGCTGGCCAGGCTTGTTTCCTGGCCAAGCCTTTGTTTAGTGAGAATGAACAGGAGAAAAGGGAGAATGTGGTGGAGGCAAAATGTGAAGGGGAGGAAGACCTACCTTAGAGTCTCTACCATCCCTATTCATTAAGTCTCAGTGCCACTCATAATTCTCACATCAACCCACCTCCTAGATTCAGTGCCATGCCTCTTAATACTGGTTACCTTATCCCAGATTGCTGGGAAGACAACCCTAGTGCCTTGAAACCATCAGTGATGAAACAGAAGATGTAGTCCTATCTCCCTGAGACACAAATCTGAGCAAATATTCCAGTGATGTCAGCTAGAGTCTCTATTACTGCATATAGTAGTCCTGTATAGTTATTCTTTAATTCATTCACTCATGCATTGAAGATCTACTATTTTCAGTCACTGTTTCAGGCTATTGAAGGCAATGTTGAACAAGAACTCTCCTCTTATGAAACTTACATATTAGCTGGGGGACACATAGAATGCACAAAGACATTAACAAGAGAATATCAGGTGGTAGGTTTTTTTGAGCTATACAAAGAATGGAAACATGATAACATGTTTAATAGAATGATTAGGTGGCTAATCTACATTGGGTGTCAGAGTAGGTTTCACAGTTAGGCTGAGTCTACTAAGCAGGTGCACCCAGTGACATTTTTCTTAATGTCTGGAGGAGAAGGAGTCAGAGAATTGCATTCTAAGTGAGAAGACAACTTAGGCAAATGCCTTAAGGTGAGAATAAATCTGACTTCTTCAAGAATCTTGTGGAAGACCAGTGTGACTGGAGCACAGATGGTGAGGGGAGAGTGGTGTGAGGTGAGGCCTGAAAGGAGGCAGAGGATGCCTCATGAAGGACATCATGGGATAGGGCAAGGGATTTGAGCTTTACTCCTAGGGTAAGAGGAGAGTATTGCAGTACACTGGCATTGTATACCTTTAGCATTGTCCGTACATATGACATGCTAAAGAGGTTTGTGGGCTTTTCTGGGGTCCAAACCACCATATGAAAAATTGTTTCTATGAGAAATGCTTTCTGAATGCCAAACAAAAATTCTCGCAGTTTATTGAAAGCCTGATCAATTTATCATCAGTGCTGAGATCTTTCTCTAATATGGCTTGGGTGTTATTTCAATATTGCTTTACTTTCATTCCTGATGATAAATTTGGAAAATGGAGAACTGCTATTTGAATCTTCCAGGCCTCAAGAAGGTGGCTGGTCATTTACCTCTCTCTTCCAGTGTACAACAAGGCTTACCACTCGCAGAATCCGTTTCAGGATGGTCATTTGTGTTATCTACTACTGAGTCTACAATTCTTAGGCTGTTTAGTTTGTATTTGAAATGTTTTCTGCCAAAAAAATTAATTCACAGCATCTTCTCCTTCCTGGTCTTAATTAAACCAACTTTCACTTTGAATTTTTCTGTAAGCCTTTTTGACCTAAAAATATTAGAAATAGGCCGGGCATGGTGGCTCCGCCTGTAATCCCAGCACTTTGGGAGGCCGAGGAGGGCGGATCACGAGGTCAGGAGATCGAAACCATCCTGGCCAACATGGTGAAACCCCATCTCTACTAAAAAAAATACAAAAAATCAGCCAGGTGTGGTGGCGGGCGCCTATAGTCCCAACTACTCTACTCAGGAGGCTGACACAGGAGAATGGCATGAACCTGGGAGGCGGAGCTTGCAGTGAGCCAAGATTGCGCCACCGCACTCCAACCTGGATGGCAGAGCGAGACTCTGTCTCAAAAAAAAAAACAAAAAAAAAAACATATATATATATATACACACACACACACACACACACATACACATGTAAATATATATATATAAAAGAAATAAATCTACCATTTTGAAAATTTCATTAGTAAGCAAAATGTGAAATGCAATTATATGTTTAGTTCTTTGTGAAAATTACTCTCTAGGATTCAATTATTTTATTTTGGGATATACATTTCTTCTAGGATAAGAGATTACTCTAGTATATATTATGGGCCACATCAAATAATTTGAAACAAGTTGGAACTTAAATAAATATGTAAATGTAAAATGGTGTTTTTCATTAAGTCAACGACTATCTCATTCACAAAAGACTTCCCTCCAAGCAAGTTACTAAGACAGAAAAAGATGATGTTTTTTATTATCATCTTAAATTGAAGCTCACTGTATCCTTACTGTAAATTACTTTTGGTAGAAGAGATTTTGGGGAGTGTTTTTAAGACCTTAGATAGAGCCTTATAATGGAAACTTACCATGTGAATTTCACAGACCCAAAAATCCAGAGGCTAAATAAATTATCAAGTAATATAATAAAATTAAAATAAATTTTATTTTCCAGTTATAGATACTTACCACACAATATTATCAAAATACTTTTTTTAAAACTTCATTTTATGGAAAAATTCAAACACTTCCAAGAGTAGAAAAAATAGTATCGTGAACCCCCATTTATACACCATCCACTTTCCATAATTATCAGCATTTTGTCCACTTGTTTTAGTAACTCCTCAATTTTTGAGAACATTATTAAGAGTTGAAAATAATTATATGCATAAATTGGTAGTTATTTTGAAGTTAACTACAAGATCACTCTCTTTGCTAACATCATATATCTCTTTATGGTTTTTCTACTTTTTATCATAATTATTAGATTTAATTTTAATTTTTTAAGCAAAAATATGATCTACAGTGACTCCTTGTCACAGTTTTTCAGAGCATCACATCTTTTACTGCCTTGGTGGGAATTCAGTAAAAAATAAGTATTAATGATTTTGGTGTTTCAGAGTCATAGTGCTTAGGTTAAGAAGAGAGCATACCTCTTATAAATAATACCTGAAAAGGACAAAACAGGAACTCCTTTATTGCTTGATGATAATTGTTGAGTTTTGGCCTTGACGGCATTAATGATAGGAGAGCAATCTCACGATATGAGAATCAATGTAAAATAAAGTAATCTTTTGTGCTTTTGCCTAATTAATAATCTTAGATTTGTTTCCCAAACAGTAGAATCCAGTTTAATAAATCTTCACCTCTGCAGCCATTATTTTATTTAGGGTTTCTGTTATTTCTCCCTTGCAGTTCTGTGATTCACTCTCCTAACATCAGTACATTTTTGCATACTGTCTACCTTCAGTTGGGGAAAATATTTATAAAACTCAATTTTAAACATATTGAAATCCTGCAGAGGTTCCTCGTTGACTTCACGGTAACAGCCATCACTTTAGCATGACTTAGGTGGGCACATCGAATCCGACTCCAATTTCTCTGTCTGCCATCATAATATGTTGAACTTGCTGCACGAACTGGAATGACTGTCCAGAATACCCTTTTGGGTGAAAACTAACTACACCGTCTATTTATTCTTCAGATATTCCTTCATTTAGGGGCCCTGAGTCGTCATCTGTATGAAGTGCTCCTTCTCTGCTCTCACAGAACTGAGCAGGTTATGTTTGTTTGTTTGTTTTTTGAGACAGAGTCTCGCTCTGTCACCAGGCTGGAGTGCAGTGGTGCGATCTCGACTCACTGCAACCTCTGCTTCCAGGGTTCAAGCGATTCTCCTGCCTCAGCCTCCTGAGTAGCTGGGACTACAGGCATGCACCACCACACCTGACTACTTTTTTGTATTTTCAGTAGAGATGGGGTTTCACCATGTTGGGCAGGATGGTCTCGATCTCTTAACCTCGTGATCCACCCACCTCAGCCTCCCAAAGTTCTGGAATTACAGGTGTGAGCCACCGTGCCTGGCTCTGAGCAGGTTATGTTTTAAATGTCCATTGACATTGTCCTTCCCAACTACACAAAATACTCTCTGAGGCCAGGGATGGTGGTGTACTCATCTTTACATCCTCAGTGTGTTTCCCATTGCTCCGCGTGTACTAAATATCCAATAAAGAGTTGTTTAATAAATGGCTGAAGTAATGAATGAAAGATGCACAATTCTGCTTTTATTTAGTAAAAGCATTTTACCAAAAGGAAAATGGAAAAGTCATTTGGAGTGTATTTTCTGCCATAAAAGTTATGATAGCAAGTTACTTCTAGGCAAGTATAGGATTCTAGATCTATTTCTTAAATATATCTATTCCAGATCTATAATTTCAACATAGTATTATTTATTGATATTAGATTCATGTTAACAATGTACCCCATCAAGATTTCAGTAGAACATGTGAGTTTAATAAAAGTCCTCTGCTCTCTAATATCACATGGGTTGGTGAGACACAACCCAGATAGCTGTAGGTTCCCTAAGAGAGCTCCAAGGAAACAACAATGAATAAGCAGAAGCTGAGTCTATTTTTTCCCTCAAGAAAACAAGCAGGCTTTTCCCAGCAACTGATAGACATAAGTTACTTAGGTTTCTTATGGGATTTATTGAGTTATGTTATGAGTATATATCGTTGCAAATTTAAACCATGTATATTTTTGTACACTGTCTCAAGTCCTTTCAGAAACAGATAGGAGCATAAATTTAAAATAAATAAAGGTACAACTTAATCTATATATAACTACAGAATTGCTGGAACATGCTACATGATATGTTGGTATACTTGTTTTATATTTGTAAGACTAAATTTATTCGTGTTATTACCTGCAGTGTGGCTATACTGCTTTGCTTTATCCCTAAGAGATTTTAACCTTAGTACTTTAAACAGAAAATGTGACTGCATCGTCTAAATTGCTCTAATCTTAACCCAAGGCAATGCATAACAGAAAAAAAAGAGTTGAAAAACTGTACCCCTTTTAAGAACCCAGGGAATATGTAATTCTTTCAAATACATTTAAGAATAGTTTGTCTTGAATGTTGTAATTCAAGCTGCAATTTATTCTTATTTTCAGAGCTTTGCTATAATTTTCTTTCTTATATGCCTTGTACAGAAAAAAAAAAAAAGGTTTGCATCCTTTTTTTTTTTTCAGAGCTTTGCTATAATTTTCTTTCTTATATGCCTTGTACAAAAAAAAAGGTTTGCATCCGTCTGTAACAATGTGTGTTTATAATAAGGCTATGAAATAACTTTCAAATTTAAAGTACACAATATTTTTTAAAGTTCTCTAATCTTTGTTTTTTGTTTCGCTGTGTTTTGTTTTTGTTTGGAGACAGGGTCCTAACTCTGTTGCCCAGGCTGGAGGGCAGTGGTGTAACCACGGCTCACTACAGTGACGACGTCACTAGCTGAAGCGATCCTCCCACCCCAGTCTCCAGAGTGGCTGGGACTACCGACATAGGCCACCACACCCAGCTAAGCTTTTGTACTTCTTGTAGAGAAGAAGTTTTGCTATGTTGCCCAGGCTACTCTAGAACTCCTGGGCTCAAGCTATCCTCCTACCCTGGCCTCTCAAAATGCTGGGATTACAGGCATGAGCCACCGCACTTGGCCTTAATTCTCCAATCCTAGTCTAAGAATAATAGGAAAAATTATAGGATTCAGATTCAGATTCCACAAACATTTATTGGAAAGCTACTACAGGCTGGGCGCAGTGGCTCATGAGTGTAATCCCAGCACTTTGGGAAGCCGAGGTACAAGGATCACCTGAGCCTGGGAGATTGAGGCTGCAGTAAGCCATGATTCCGCCACTGCACTCTGGCCTGGGTGGAAGAGTAAGAATCTGTCTCAAAAAAAAAAAAAAAAAAAAAAAAAAAAAAAAAAAAGCTACTACATGCCAGCCACTGCACCAAGTTCTGTCTTTGATATCTCATTTGCTCTTCATAACAATGTGGTGAGGAAGGTATTATTATCATCTCTATTTTACAGATGGGCAATTGAGACTCAATGGGCTAAGATGCTTACTATCGCACAGGAAGAATGGAAAGTGCCCAGGTAACAGTCCAGCGCACAGTAGGCATCAGTAAATGCTTGCTGGACCTGAAAATACACTGCCTTTGGACAAATTTGCTGCTTTTCAGCACTCTTAGATCCTATTACAGTGGGTGAGTAAACATGAGGTTTGGCAATCATTTTGGCTTTTTGTGTATTTATTTTTATATGTGTTTTCTTTTATCTGAACAGGTTATTAAACTGTCTGCCAAATGTTTTACACTATTTAAACATGTTCAAAGTCAACCTTTTCAAATTTTATTGTATTATTAACCCACTACATTTCTCTGCCTTGTTGTTTTATAAAGGTGTTTAAGAAATTGAAGTAAAGTAGTTTGAGTTTATTTTGATAAATCTGGGAAAACATCCCCTTATGTTCAATCAATGCTTATATGTTCTAACATTACAGTTTGGACATGAAAATGGCAAATTGCTTTAAGATCAACCTTTACTTTTTACTAATTTCTTGTCCCCTCAGCACATACCACAGTGCCTGGTACATCATAAATATTCAATGTGTTTATTTGTCAGATAAGTAAAATGATGAATGAACAATTCTTACGTTGAATGCCACCTACATATAAAACAAGTAATTCTTTCCCGAAATGTTTGTTTTGGTTGCATTCAATCTGGCTATTTAAAGACAATATTCAAACTCTGCCACTTACTAGCCGTGGGAACTTGGTCAAATCATAGAAAGAGGCTAAGCCCCAAATTTCTCCTCTTTAAAATGGGGACAATAAACTCTATTTGCAGAACAAATTATGAAAGTTGATAGAAGGTAGTTTTGAAGTTTGTACTTGTTGTGGATTGAATTATACACTCCCCCCAAAAATCGTATGTTGAAGTCCTAACCTAGATTACCTCAAAAGGTGACCTCACTCAGAGATACGATCTTTACAGAGGTAATGAAGTTAAAATGAGACTAATATAGTGGGCCCTAATCCAAAGTGCCTCGTGTCCTTACTCAAAGGGAAGTTTGGAAACAGGCACACACACACACACACACACACACACACACACACACATAAACACACACACAGGGAGAATGCCATGTGAACATGAAGGCAGAGATTGGAGTGTTGCCTCTAGATGCCAAAGAATATCAAAGATCACCCCAAAATCACTAACAACTAGGGAAGAGGCATTAAACAGATTCTTCCTCACAGCCTCAAGAACAAATCAACTCTCCTGACACTGGAGCTTGGACTCCTAGGCTCCAGAATTGTGAGACAACAAGTTTCTGTTGTTTAAGCCACTTAGTTTGTCGCGTTTTGTTATAGGAGCTCTAGGCAAGTAATACAATGTCTGACTGTGATTATTTCCTCAGTTAAGAAGTTATAATCGCCAGTTGCAGTGGCTCATGCCTGTAATCCCAGTACTTTGGGAGGCCGCGGCAGGCGGATCACTTGAGGTCACGAGTTCGAGATCAGCCTGGCCAACATGGCGAAACTCCGTCTCTACTAAAAATACAAAAATTAGCTGGGTGTGGTGGTGGGCACCAGAAAGCCCAGCTACTGGGGAGGTTGAGGCAGGAGAATCACTTGAACCCGGGAGGTGGAGGTTGCGGTCAGCCGAGATTGTGCCATGGCACTCCAGCCTAAGTGATAGAGTGAGACTCAGTCTTAAAGAAAAGAAGAAGTTAAAAATCATCTGGGAGGAAGGAGTTTGCATAGAGCTGAAAGCTTGAGAAGAGAGACTCATTCTACCTGTAGTTACTGGACATCTCCCATGTGTCAGCTATTATGCTTTGTCACCAGGGATATAACTATGGCTAAGAGTCATGGCTACTACCCTCACAGAGTGGAATGCCCAGCAAAGGTTTGAAAGTGCTATGGTGGAGAACAAGTAAAGAAGGCAACTTGAGTTGAGTAAACTAATTGTCAAACCAAGTTCGAACTGTTGATAGGCACGACCTTTTATGACTTAGATTTTACCTGCTTCTTTGACTTCATTTTCAACCTTCAATTGACTCCTTCCCTATCACTCCACATATTGTGTACATATGTGCTTGTGCACATGCGCATGTGCACACACATACGCACACACAGAGGTTATGCTGCCACCACACTCACTTACATTTCCCAAAACTCCAATATTTTTTGTCTTTCACCTTTGCACGTTCCCTTCTCTCTGCCTGAAAGTCCCCCTCCCCCTTTTATTTACTTGGCAGGTTACCAAGTTTTCCTGTATTCTAAACTCAGGCATTATCGTCATATTTTACATTTTCTGACCACAGCCTGAGTTAGAGGTGTCTCCTCTGCTTCCATAACACCAGACACTCATTATTATACTGGATCACGATTGGGTGTTGGTTTGTTTGAAACCAGAGACTGAGTGTTTTTCATCTCTCTCCTTCATGCCAAGCACAGTACCCGGAACAACATAGATACGCAATGCACATTTCTCGAATCAAATGAATAATTAATTAATGTAGAAAAATGTCATATGCAAAGATATTCAACAACCCATACACACATGGGAAAATACCTCTAGGGCTGATTTTTGGTATCATAGGCACCTGTTCCCTGATCCTGTCTCACTCTGTCTTGCAGGCTTCTGCACCCACCCTCCACATTCTCATCCACCACAAAGGTACCTCTCACCATTAGCCCAGCTTGCCATCAGGTGCTGAATGTGTGTCTCCACCCTTCACTATTCACTAGGAAAGCCTCTGGAATGCTAACATTTATATTTTGAAAAGTTGCCAAGCACAACAGTAAAGCTGTGTGGTATTTTTCAACTGTGCAACTTTAACATGTCTCAAGGAGGCACTGAAAAAGTCGTAAAGTACTAAGTCCCTCCTTAGTGATATTTCAATCCCTTTGGAAATAAGTAAATGTGTAAAATTAAGAGGAAAATAAAATCGTTGAAAGATTTCAATTGTTTTCTTTATTTTTAAAAATTTATTTTATTTTACTCCTAATTGACAAATAATAATTGTAGATATGTATGATTATAATGTGATTGTTTTGATATATGTGTATATTATACCACCACATATCTTCAGTGGTAGAAACAAACAAGTACTTCCTAAAACAGTCATGCAAGAATTAAGAACCATAAATCCTAATTTTTTACTCTGCCTGCGCATTGGATTGTGACTTGGCTTTAATCTCTTGCATTTAGAAAATTTAGATTTTCTCCTATTTATAAAATAATTCAGGTATTTCTACAATGCATGTTCACCTCTGCAAAACTGGACACTAAAGATAAGAGAGCTTATAGAAAGAATAGAATTGGGGCAAATTCCTCGTAAGCTATGGAATTTTAAGACCAAGAAACTAATGAGAATAATTAACACTCCTAATAGAAATACCAGCATTGTTAAATCTTTCTTTGTATTTACGTCCAATCAGTTAATCTTCACAGTTTTAACTCCTGGTTCTGGTAATTTCCCTTTGAAGGAGACATCCTAGAGGACATTCTCCTCTAGTAGATTATTTAACAAATTTTAGAAATCTTATCCAGAGTATAACTTTTTTTTTAATAAAAGGGAAATGTCATTCACTGAAGCTTTGTTATCTGCACTAACAGTTTACCCAAGAAGCTGGGCATAGTAGAAAGTCTAGCAATTCTTGACGCCACTAACCTAGTCTCCACCTGCAGTTCTGCAGATTTCCAGAGTTAATTGTCAGGTCTTTTTCACAGATTGTTAAGGCTCTTTCTTTAGTTGTAGGAAAGCCTACTCTGACCACTTTAAAACATTAACCTGCTGGAAAAAAAAAAAAATTATACATAAACTAAGACACTACTGCTGTGTTATGAAGGCATTATTCTCCTATTATCTCCTATTTGGACGAGGAAAACAGTATCAATGAAACAGCTTTAAAGTAGAGCAGATTGTAGTTCTAAATACTTATTTAGTTTATGAACAAAATAATTAACATGGTTTAATAAGATCATGTCAGAAAACTCTTTAAATTCCATGAGACATAGTAGATTCTATGTAGCTATCAGTATTTCTTTGGAACCTCACAAATAACAATTGCTACAATCACTTCCACTTTCACATTTAAAGGAAATGTATTTTTAGCCAGGGCAACTCCTACCTTGGCTATCTTCCCAGAAAGTTGTGTGTTAAATATATTGAGGCAAAAACAATGAAGACTTGCTCAATTTTTGCTGTGGAAGTTCTTTCGGGCTTTTCCAACAGATACCTTACTGACCAAATGATTTGGAAGACACAGTTCTAAATTCTGCAGCTCAAAATGCTTCTATTGCAGTCTACCAGTTTATTTCCTTCTGGAATAAGGACATTTAAGTATCATTGGAAAGGAACTGTGCTGAATCTGGCATAAATATAAGTCATCTCTTTCTAAGCCTACCAGCTTGACTCAAAAACAGTTGAAATATAAGCAAGAATGATACTGGAGTGCATTGGTACAAAATAAAAAGAAGTGTTTCATTATAGCAGGGATACTTTTAATTTTGCATTTTAGTCTGAAACTAAGTTACACTCTTGGAAATTGGATGATAAATGTATGTAGTATTCTTCTGTGAGGCTACTGTTTCAGAATAGGTATTTAGCATTTTTATCCTTCTGTATTGATCCTAGGTGAGTTTCTATAATATTAGATATATGTACTCACAATTCATCTACTCATAGAGTTACAGATGTGCAGAATGTTAGAATAGATTGGATCTTAGAAGTCAGTTAGATCATCTGTAGCTTCCTTTCATAGGCCACAACATTGAAAGTCACACGGAAGAAATGAATGGTGGGATATTATAATATTTCTTACAATATTTTCTGGGTTTTTTGAGGGGTAAGTGTGGGAAGAAATTATGATCAGCTGGCAGAAAGGAGAGTGATAATGTGTGGTTTTCTGGTGTGTATATTAAAGCTTATGAATAAAACTACTAGGTATAAGAACTTACCCAACACACAGTGAACCTCAAGGGAGATGGTTGCCTATCTGGTTTCAATTTGATTAAGTTTATGTTCTATTTGATGCTTATTATGTGGGAGACACTGAGCTAGGCGGTTGGCATACAAAGACAAGCAAGAGAGGCAAACATAATAACACTGTTTCTTGAAATTAGTCTTAACTTACTTTGAGACCCAGTTCTACCATCTATTAATTTATTATTAGCTTATTATTAATCTTGGGCAAATCACTTAACCCCTTAGATTTTCAGTTTTATTTATCTGCAAAACTAAGACCCAGTTTGTAAAGTTTGGTTTAAGGAATTAAATATCTCATATGCAGTCGCTTAGCACAGTGCCGGGTATCCAACATGTATTTGTCTCCCCCAGATCTAGAGTGAGAAGCCTTAGCTTTAAGGTACTCATAATCCAATAGAGACATGAGTAGTGCCTTACCAATGCTGAAGAACAGACATATAATGAATATATGGGAGCACATACGGAAGAGACCGTGTTTCTGATGGAGAAGGATTAAATGTCGGAGAATAATAAAGGAATGTTGGGGGAAGAAACCAAGGAATTTCTGATATGGAAATAGGCAGGAGATAGAAATATTTGGGACGGATTCAACACTGATGGAATAAATGTTGAGGCAAGGCATAGACTATTTATACATAGTACATCTACTTTGTTGAAAATTGGAAACTTTTAGATTAATAGAGAACAAAGAATCATGATTTGTATTATTTCATTTATGCTGATTTCATTCATTCTTTTCACAAATAGCATCTATGTGTCAACCACTAAACTAGGCACTGGGTATCTAGAGGTAAGCAAAAGAAGACAGTTCTTATTTTCCTGTAACTTACGGTACTTAGAAGGACAAAGAGATCACTAGATTCGTAAGTGCGGATAAAATGCAAAGTGCTGTGAAGGAAATGAAGATGCCGTTATGGCACCCTTGACAGAACAAAAGGGTTTAGATAAAAGATGTAGGAATACCTTCCTAAGCAATGATGAATCCTGAAGAGAAAGAAGTAGCTAGCTACACTCAACCAGCGAAAAAAATCCAGGCAGAGAGACCAGCAGGAGAGATTTAGAACTGAAAATATGTGTTGGTTCTAGAATACGTACACTGTGTGGCTGATAACTTCAGCACAATGCCTGGAATGTGCTAGATCCTCAACACTTGTTGAATGAATGAATGAATGAATGAACTCTAAAAAGACGGATTCGTTAACAAAGCTGTTGGGCAGGAAAATGACGTAGTCAGATTAATACTTTAGGAAAAGCAGTTCTGCAGCCATCACCAATTAAGATAATTTTGCAATAGCACAAGATTAGAAAGACTGAGAATATGTCTAAGACAGTGTTTGTGAGAGACCAGGAGTGAAATGGTTGGGATGGTAATGACAAATAGCTTGATATTCCTACCAATGAAAGGCTAGCTCAGCCATGGTGATAGTGGTAGATCATGGAGGTCCTATGTGGGTTACTTCAGGGCCTAAACTTTATCTTGTGGAAAACAGAAAGGTTTTGAAGAGTTTTTAAGCAGGGGTGTAACTGGTTGCAGTTGCATTTTAGATAGGGCATTCTGTGACATTATGGAAGATAAATTTGAAAGCTCCTCAGATGAAAGGAGGGTTGAAGGCTATTGTAATATTCCTGTGAGAAATAATAAATTAGATTAGTGGGAAGTAAGCAAATGTAGAAGGCTATTATAATATTCCAGGTGAGAGAAACAATGAGTAAATGAAACAAAGCCATATATCAGACAGAAAGAACATTGACTCAAACTACTTTGGAAGCAGAATACTTATTTTATTTTATGTTATTTTATTTTAATTTATTTATTTTTGAGATGGTGTCTCTCTCTGTTGCCCAGGCTGGAGTGCAGTGGTGTGATCTTGGCTCACTGCATCCTCTGCCTCCCAGGTTCAAGCCTCAGCCTCCTGAGTAGCTGGGATTACAGGCACCCACTATCATGCCTGGCTAATTTTTTTATTTTTAGTAGAGACAGGTTTTCACCATGTAGGCCAGGCTGGTCTTGAACTCCTGACCTTAGGTGGTCCACCTGCCTCAGCCTCCCAAAGTGCTGAGATTACAGGCGTGAGCCACCATGCCTGGCAGAATATTCATTTTAGTGCTTAATTGGGTGTGCAGGGAGGAAGGAGTAGGAGGAGTTCAGGGTGATTCACAAGTGTCTGACCGCAGTGATTGTGCCATTAAATGAGCAAGAAAACTAGGAGGAAGACCTGGTCAGAATAGGAAAAGGTCATGGGAGTGAGAGTGAGACATAAAGTCTGAGGAGCCTGTGGTACATCCAAGCGAAGATGCTCATTAAGCATTTGGATATTCAAGTTTATATCCCAGATGTGAGGGCAAAGCTACAAAGATAGGTGAATGGATAGAGAGATAGATACATAGATAGGTAGATACCTAGATATAGAGGATAGATACTTACATATAATGGATGATAGATAGAGTCATCTTAATATGAGACTTGCTTAAACCGTGTGAATCACCCAGAAAGACCTGTTGAATGGAAGAACAATGGGTAAGAACAGAACCTGGAGAAGGCATAGCTTGAGAGGGCAGGGTTAAAGGCCCATGTATGATAGTAAGAAGGAATGAGAAAAGAAATCAGAGGATGACCAGGGGAGACAATTTTTATGATAAACAAGAAAGTTAAGAGCTTTTATTTAAAAAAAAAAAAAAAAGATGGACAATACCATCAAATGCTGTAAAGTGGTCAAGTAAGATGAGGGTTGAAGACAATGCAGACATATTTGCAAGAATAAAGACTGAACATTGTGGAGATTATGGCCAGAGTAGGATACTGGAATTGAAGATTTTGAATAGAAATTAGTCTACTTGGTGACCAAGTCCCAGGTGAAAATATGACTATATGTGTGACTGAGGCAGAGGGGCAGTCAAGATCCTTAGAGATGAGGAAATCAGAGGACTGTGCGGGTCAGGATTTCAGACGGAACATCCACGTGACCACTGAGGTCACCGATATGTTGGCAGGATATGAGGTACAAAAAAAGACAATTTTCCCCATCCTTTATGTTTGAGAAGTGAGAAGTGAGAGAACTGAAGAATTTATACTAAAGACAATGAGGTTTTACACAGGGAAAAAGAAGCAATTGAGTTTTCTTAAATCAAGTATAGTCTAAAGATGCCTCCTTGCATATTTTAAGTTTGGCCTAAAGATTTCTCTGTACATCATGGACTATAACCTAAATGGAGTTGTATACAGACTATACTCTACTCTTGTGCCAACCACCAAGTTTTGGCCAAAGGTGCTCAACCATTCAAACCATGTCCAACTAAGGCAAATGCTGAGCTGTAACCAACCTGGCTGTTTCTGTACCTCACTTTCATTTTCTGTGCATCACTTTTCTTTTTCTGTCCATAAATCTTCCACCACGTGGCTGCACTAGAGTCTCTGACCCTACTCTGGCTCAGGAGGCTGCCCTCAGGAGACTCATTCTTTGCTCAGTTAAACTCTCTTAAATTTAATTTCGCTAAAGTTTTTCTATTTACAATTTTGATGCAAGAACTGGGATATAAGAGATTATTGACTCCACTTTATAATCTCAAAGTTCATGAGGCCCTCATGATATATGAGTTCAGGATTGTACTGAAAAGGAAAAATGAAAAATTGGTCATAAATAGGAGGCACAGAACAGCATAGGTTGAGATCAGAGAGAAGTCAAATGGTTTACATTTAAGGAGACTTATCAAGGGCTAATGAAGAGTTTTCAGGACAGCAAGAATTAGTGAGGACAAAAAATTAAACCATGCTCCCCCCCCGTCATGGAATGTATACTATTGTGGATAGATGTATCAAAGACTCGATACATGTAAGGTAAGATACATGCCAGATAAGGGGTAGGAAGGAAGTGAACACGGGATGAGAAAGCAGGTTATAGGAGGGGTTGGTCTGCTTAGGGAGGAGAGGTTTCCTGAGAAGTAATAATTATGCTGGGTTCTGAAGGACCTGGTGGTCTGGGGAGAGGGCATGCAAAGGGAAGTAGGGGGACTGGAGTAAGAGGACAGTGTGTGCAAACGCCTGTGGTAGGAGGACCAGGAGCATCCATGCCGGGTGGGGTGCACAGCACAGTGAGTATGTGCCGTGGAGAGAAAAGCTGGAGCTAATCATGTCAGGCCTTAGCAGCTTCCAGGAAGGGTGGTCTTTATTTAAGGGCATGTTTTGTCCCTGTGACAAGAATCCCCAAACTATCTCTCTAAGGCAGATGGGGAGACCCAAACACATCCTATTTGTTCTGACTGACAAATCAGTTGGCAAGCACGGAGAAAAAAATCTACCCTTTGCTCCAGTGAAGGCTGTTGTGATGCTCACAGTTGACATTTACTTCTTCAAAAGGATTATAACATCTTGGGGATCTTACACAGTTGGTTCTTGGTTTCCACAGGTTCCACCTTGGTGGATTCAGCCAACCACAGATCTAAAATATTTTTTCAAAGCAATAAATAATTAACAATAAAAAAATAGAAATACAACACAATACAATATAACCACTATTTACATAGCATTTACATTGGATTAGGCATTATAAATAATCTAGAGATGATTTAAAGAATATGGAAGGATATGCATAGGTTATGTGAAAACACTACACCATTTTATTTAAGGGATGTGAGCATCCAAGGATTTTAGCATTTGCTGGAGTAGTCCAGGAACCATTCTCTGCTCTGTGAATACCAACTGTACTTGTGAACAAAGTAGGCAGGTTAAAGTGTCACGTGAGCCCATCCTCCCCCACGCTGCTTCCTGTCTCTCTCCCCTCCATAGGTAAAACAACCTCTTTTGCTAGGACAGTGGTGGAGGGGGGAAGTGAATTAGAAGATGACAGAGATGTAAGATGCCTTTTGATAGAGCTGTTTCAAGAATATTGTGTGCATAAAAATCAAATTGCTGTAGGTAAACAAGGAAGTAAAAGTGTTTAGCTAGACAGCTCTTTCAAAAAATGTCAAGAGAATGAGAGGAAGAGCGATGAAAATGAACCCTGAAGAGAAATGAGGTTAAAAGAAACATACTTGTTCATATGGCCTTTTGCAACAACTCTTTGAAGAAAAAAGTTCAAACATTCACAAAAGTAGAAACAATAGTAAAATGAACCATGTAATTTACTCAGACTAAACAATTATCAACAATCACATTGCTACTTTTGCAACATTTTTCTTTTCTCCTGCTCTTTGTGAAACTCCCTTTGTAAAATTACAGGTAGAGAAATCTGACATGGCCGACTCCATCTTGCTTCTCGCTTCACAGGCTGGCTGTTGTCACTCATTCCTGGATATATGCCAAGCTAACTTTGGGGAAAATTTAGTTTATAGTTTAAATGATAATAGGCCTTCCCAAAAACTAAACTACCTTTGTAAAACTAATGAAAGGTCACAAAGTTATGAGGATGAGAGGATCCTGAACTCTACTACAATGTAGGCACAGTTAAATAATCACCTGTCATTATTCTGGAGGTCCCAAACTTGTGTCTTCCCCAATAACTCCTGCGGATAGCATCACTACTGTAGAACCTACGACTGGCTTTTTGAGATGTCTTCTCAGGTTTTTGCATTTCTGACAACCAAATGGCTGCATTGGGACTCACCAACTGGTCCTGTGGCCCGACCCAGGAACCAGCTCAGCACAATTGAACAGTTTCAACTCCCTATGATTTCATCTCCTACTCAACCAATTCCTGGCTCCCTACCCACCAAACTATCTTTGAAAAACCCCTAACCTCTGAGCCTTTGGCAAGATTGATTTGAGTGACAATTCCATCTCCCACAAGGCATGGTTAGGCTCCTGTCAATTAAACTCCTTCTTTACTGCAATGCCATGGTCTCTGTGAATTGATCTCATTTGTGCAGCAGACAGGAAGAACCCATCAGGAAATTACACCTTTTCCCTAAGTATTTTATGGCAAATTCCAACATCATGAAATTTAACGTAGTCTTCCTATTCTTACCTATGCTTCACTAAAAATTTATTTTTTCTCTTATGAATATAAAGGTATTGTTATATACAACCAAATTACCAATAATTCCTTGTCACAACCAATACTCAGTTCATATTCAAAATTCTTTCATTGTCTCAAAAAACATCCTTTCACAATGAGCTTATTGGAATCAAGATTCAACATGTTCCAAGTATTATATTGGATTGCTATGTCTCTTTTAAGTTTTCTGCCATCTAAAGTAGCCTCTCTTTGTTACTTTTTATTTTCATGCTTTGGATTACCTGATAAAACCAGTCAGTTTTTCTACCTCCATATTTTTTATAAATAAAAGTTAGCTTTAAATCCACCCTTCATGGGTGAATTTCATTGGTTCATTTGTTTTTAGTGATGAGAAGGGCTTAAATATGTCAAACACAGAGTGAAATTAAAAAGTTGAAGATAGAAGGGAAGGCAAAATAAGTTTTAGTGCAAAATGATGAAGAGGTGGAACATAAAAGTTAACTTTGGACTGAAATCAAAATTTTCTTTTTCTGAAACAAGAGACAGAGGTAAAAATGAATAAATACGTTGGTAAATTTTGAAATGGTAACAGATGTGATAGTCAAAGTATTGATTAATAAGCATAATAGTGATAGTCAAAAATCAGCTTAGAAATGAATTGAATTATACAAATCAAGTCTAATGCAGACTGGTCCTGGTTATGAAACAGCCTGCTGGCAACTTCACAGCATCCAGCTAGTTCCAGGAGATTTGGGAGGCCTGCCAGTTCCTACACACAAGTCCCTTGTAGACTAAAAGACATAGAACATTCCTCTTCTGGGCCCCTCTCACCTCTCCACACCAGAATGCCTGCCATGTTTGACATGGACATCAATCATATGAAACAGATTGTTGCAAACAAACCATGTATGTAAGGGTATTGGTTCACATCAGGTACATATCTGTTCTCAGTGATGGGAAGGAACATTGATATTTGTGCCTAATGGCCTTTATTTTCTCACTGAAGTAAAAAGTAAAGTTACTGGATAAAAGGGAAAGTTAGGATATGGTGAGAATTTTTAGAGGTAGATATTTGGGGTGACTATAGTAGTGAATGAGAAAGTATCTTAGCCAAGCATGAGGTAAAGAGTTTCTGTCAAAATCAAGGACCCAGAGGGAATAATTCAGTTCTGGGTCCTGAAGGTACTCGGTTGACCGGTTATAGAGACAAAGCAAGTGGAGTTACTAACATTGGTGAAAAGATATCCAGGAATCAACAAAAACAATATAACTTGCATATATACAAATCTTACTGGTGTTGTTTTTTTAATTAGTAACTGAGGAGAAAAGACAAAGCAAAAATGGTTAAATATTAACAAGTATTAGGGTCTGGCACAGTGGCTCACGCTTGTGATTCTAGCACTTTGGGAGGCAGAGGCAGGTGGATTGCTCCATCACTCCAGCTCAGGAGTTTCAGACCAGCCTGGGCAACATGGCAAAAATTAGCCAGATGTGGTGGCACATGCTTGTAGTCCCAGCTTGTAGACTAAAAGACTACTCAGGAGGCTGAGGCGGGAGGATCACTTGAGCCCAGGAAGCAGAAGTTGCTCTGAGCTGAGATTGTATCACTGCATTCCAGGCTGAGTGACAGAGCGAGACCCTGTCTAAACAAAACAAAACAAAACAAAATGAAGAAAATCAATTGTTAGTAGAAGATGGTGAGAATATGGGTATTTATTATATTTTGGATACTTTTCTATGATTTCACTATTTTTAAAACCTTTAAATAATTGACAGATGAAAGCTAGATTACTAGACATATAAAGTTGAACTAAAAATCAGCTTTAATGAAAATTATTATGAATATATACTTCTGTTTTTTAAATCAGATACTCATAACAAAAATATAAATAATTAAAGAAAGAAGTTAGAGAAAAAGTAAAAAAAAAAACAGCCAAAGCACCATAATATCAGCACCCCAGTTTATGTATTTCTATCCTCAGTTCTCAAATGGATTTTCATTTGGGGAGGGGCACACAGCATAGCACAAGTTTGTGTAAGTTTTTATTTTAAGAACATATAGTTACAATTTCCATATTATTGTATAAATTTTGTAGCAATTTTTCCTACAGTTTTGTCATAATTTTTAACTATTTTTATAGAAATATTTAACCATTTTTAGTTAAATATTATACTTACCTATTACCCTAGTGAGGTTGCTTTTAGATTTATACTCTTATAAATAATGATGAATGAATATATTTTTTGTTGTTTATTTTCTGAAAATATAGATTTTTTTTGGATATTTATGAGTCAAAGGATATGAAAATTACTAAGGTCTTCATAACAGGTTTAAAGTCTTGCTCCACGAAGCCCAATTGACTTCTAAGAGGATTTACATTTCTACCAGCAAAGTGTGAGACTGTCTATTTCACCATACCCAATTCAGCATTAGATAGCACTTACTAATATCTCATGGATAGCTAACTTTCTAGATGAAAATTTACATTTTAATAATTATGATGGCTAACATCTACAGAGTACTGCTCTATAAGTACAGTTAAGTACTTTATAAACATTCATAAGATATGCCTTGCTACTATCTGGATCTTAAAGAGAATTAAAGTATCCAGTCAGCCAGCCAACGACTATAAATGAAAGAAGCTCCTGCTAAGTGCCAGACACTGTTCTGGGTGCTGGAAATATAAGGATCTTACATAGCACAGGTCAGAGAAACAACGTAAACAAAACTTATAAATAAGTACAATAATTTCAAATAACAGTAGGTGCTTTGCAGAAAATAAAATAGAATGATATATAAGAAAGTGATGGAAGTAGGGCATTGGGGGGACTATTTTTACTAGGATAGTAAAGGAAAATCTTAATAAAATGACATCATTTCAGTTGAGACCTCAAATGAGAGGGAATAGCTCTTTGAAAATCTCAGGGAAAATCATTCCAAGGAGAAGGAATAGCAAGCGTAAAGCCCTTGAGGCTCTGGAATGCAGGGAAAGAGAGGAGGGCAAAATCTTTAAAGAGGAAGGCTGGTCAGATCATGTGAGGTCTTGGGGGAAAGGGAGAGAGTTTGGATTTACTGATTGATTCAATGGGAAGCCACTGAAAGCTGTCGTGAGGGTAATATATGATTTGATTTATGCCTGTTTGAGCTCTCAGCCTCCTGTGTAGAAAGTAAACTTCAGAGTATCCAGAGTAGAGGAAGAGAGACATGCTGAGATGTTATTGCAGTAGTTCACAGAAGATACAACAATAGTTTGGATAGGGTTGCATGAAGAATGTTAGAGAGAGGAATCAGATGTGATTTGCAAGTGTTTGGCTTGGGCAACTGGAGGGAAGATGATGCAATTTACTGACTTGGAGAACGTTGAAAATGAAGATTACAGACACAAGCTGAGTTGGTCTTCTTGGTCATATTAAAGTTTAAGATGCCCCTTAGACATCCCAGTGGCAAAATTGAATAGACAATTGGACACGAGGGGCTGTGGTTCGGTGGGGAGGAAGGATAAATATGTGATAGTCTTCAACATGCAGGTGGCATTTGAAACGGAAATCCTGGATTACTCAGGTAGACAGTGTAGCTAGAGGAGGAACAGCAAAGAGTAGTGCATAGGGAGCTCCATCGGTAGGAGGTCTGGCAGAGAAAGAAAAGCCAGCAAAGGGAGGAGCAAACCAGAAGAAAAACTAGACATTGAAGCCACTGAAAAAACATTTAAACACAGAAAAAGGAGGAGTGATGAGCTGTGTCAGTTGCATCATGATGTCAGGTAAGATTAGGACACAGAAGGGAGAGTTTGCTTCATTTAGATCTTTGTGATTTTTGTGTGTAGGTCTTTGTGATCTTAAATTAGTGCTATTTCAATGGTCTAGTGGAGACAAAATGCTGATTGAGGTGATCCAGGGAAAGAAGAGAATGGGGAAGCTGAGACAGCAAGTATGAACAACTTTTTCAAGAGATTTGCTGTGAATAATGACATGGATTTATAGGTGAATTGGTTGACGTAACTTGTCCAGGTGTGCACAGAGAGCAAGCCTTCGGATCTTTACTTGAAAGTACAAATGTTCTGACAAACGCTTAACCAAATATACTGTTTTAATTTGTATCTAAAGAACACTTTCTAGAAGTATTTACTTAACTGTTTCTTTGATTTTTAGAAAACAATATTACTATAGTCATTGAGACAGTTGCCTGATGTTGAGATGCTGCCAATTCCTAGATAAGAAGTCTGGAAACACTAGATAGCTGGGAGGGGCCCAAAGAATGCCAGAGTGTGGCCAAGATTGTATCACTGAAAAGGTCCATGCCTGTCACAGGAAGAATTATCTGTATATTGTACACTCTTGGCATCCAATTTCCAAAAGAGAAATAATTCCCACTTCCCAACTGCATGCAATACTTTATTGTAGAAAGAGTAGAGCTAAAAATGATTTCATCATACTTGGTATGAAAGCTTATGTATGACACACCAAGAAAATGATTGCTCTTCAGTTTGTATTTAAGGTCTGCCCGTTATACGTGACACGGGAACTGAACATCACATGAAGTGGGACTGACTCAGAATAATAAAATATATTGGCATATATTGATGTAAAACTTAAAAGGAGACTTTAAGACTGCATGTGGCTTTACTGATAACAACAATTGAAAGGAGGAAGGGAAGGAGGGAGGGAGCAAAGGAAATTAACCAACAATTATTGATCAGTCATGTGCCCCAGCACTATGCTAAGTGCTTAAAAATGCATTATCCTTTTCAGTCCTCACAAAAGACCTTTTAAAGTTACTATCTACATTTTTCAAGATGGTAAAATTGAGGCTCGGGGAGGTTAATTCCATAAAACAACATAGGTGAATTAAAGAGCCAATGCACGGTCTAACTAAATTCTAGTTCCAGCAATTAATTATAATACCATCATACACTAGCAAAAACTTTGTCAGTCATCTATGACACATTATGTTATTTCTTGTTCAAGTTTATTTTGAAAAAGAAAAATAGTGGCTGGAATTCTTAGAATACTACTCAACAATGTTCCATTCAAACTTAGTTGTAATTGCTTGTCACATGCCGTGCATGGGAACATGTCACATAAGGGAAGAAATCCTTGCACCCCCTGGCTCAAAATGGGCTTGTAATTCATTCACAAAATCTTTCTGGAATACAGAAATAGAGACTGAGTACAGTTTTGCTAATAGAAGAGACACATTTAAGTGGTCTCTTGTATAGATTTTTTAAAAAATTAATTTAAAAATTTCTCCTGTGTACTCCTGGAATACCGGAAATCTCCAGCACAGAGCCCAGCACCTAATGGGGAGTGGGGATGGAAGGAAGGGTCTCTGTAAATGTTCATGGAAATAAAGTGATCTCTGATTGTGCATGTGTAGACACTTCGGATTATTTAAAGGAAATAATAAGTCAGGCCACCTTAAGAGATGGGTGGCTAAGAATTTACATAAACAGACCAGACAGAAACAAAGAGCTGTCAGAGAGACCCAGACAGCTCTGAGGACTAGCTTCTTCATCATCCCCTCTGAGTTTTGGGGTTTTTGTCTTGAAGGCTCCCTGTGCTGTGTTGTTTTCCCTTCTCTGTTAGACAATCCTCTTTGTAGCCTTCAGGCTGTAAAGGAAGACTACCTGATAGGCTCACCTATTCATTGTTGTCTCTTCTTGGGAAGAGATCTTGATTTCAAGCCACTTCTTGCTCCAAATTTGAGTTAGGTGTCTTCCACAATCCAATAAGTAAGTGGTCAATGGTGCTCAGAGAACAGCAGAGCACTGCTTTCCTGAAATTATCGAGAAACAACTTTAGCTGGAAGGGGGCCTGACAAGGTGATTATGACCAATTGTGGAGGCTAATGCAACTCCACCTTGGATGCTAATCTGCCATGTTGGCTTCTGATCAACCGCTGTTCCTGGAGGGTCTCTAACATTTCCAGTTTATCCATTGCTTCTCGTGTAAGCAGAGGTATTTACTGTAAATCCTACCCTTAGGTCAAACAACCTTAACGTTATCATACTTCAGATGTACTACACATCCCTTTGGAATTATCCTTTCCCTATGGTATATAAGCCCTGGGTTGGTGGGGTAATAGTGTGAGGTTCCATTATCCTGTCCCACCACCTCCTGAGATACAGATCAGATACAGCTTCTGATTATAAGTTCCTATTAACCATTTCTTTCTAAGAAATTGATCTATCAGCTCCTTCTTTGGCCTCTCAGCTTCCTCAAATTTTAGGGTTGGTTTGCATAGACCTGCCCACCATGGAACACCACAGCATTAGTTTCTATGATCTCTAACCTAATGATCTGATTCAATTTGCATCAACAGAAAGGAGTTTGCCTAATTCTCTGACTAAAGCATTTTCAATACAAGTCTAACTCATTTTTTCCAGTCTTTGAAGAACAATGGGAAATTATATGAAACGTTGTTTCAGAATTCTTTAAAAAAACATAATATCTGAACTTCAGATGTACCAGAGTATTAGATACTGAATAAAAAATTTGAAAGTGAATTTTTTCTCCTTGTAGCATTGATGAGTTGACACAAAACCCAATTCATGCTTACTTTATACAAAAAGTACTTTTGTCACCTAACAAAACTGTGACAGCTTTATTTTACTAAAGATAAAAGAAATTTGATGCACTGATAACAATAAGTCATGTTCTGACATGTATAGAAATAGCTTTGCAGCCAGGCTCTGTGGTTCACATCTGTAACCCTGGCACTTTGGCAGACCGAGGCAAGTGACTCACCTGAGGTCAGGAGTTTGAGACCAGCTTGGCCAACATGTTGAAGCCCTGTCTTTACTAAAAATACAAAAATTAGCTGGGCGTGGTGGCAGGCACCTGTAATCCCAGCTACTTGAGAGGCAGAGATAGGAGAATTGCTTCAACCTGGGAGGTGGAGGTTGCAGTGAGCCAAGATTGCGCCATTGCACTCCAGCCTGGGCTACAAGAGCAAAACTCCTCTCAAAAAAAAAAAAAAAAAGAAAAGAAAAAAAGAAAAAAAAAAGAAAAAAGAAATAACTTTGCTCTCACTATAAAAGAACAAGTCTTATAACTGTAACTTTATATGGATAACAAACATACCGGTGAAACACAGGACATGAACGAGACACACATTGCTTCCTGAAAAATGAGGCTTGTAACAACATACATTTGAAGAAATCAGGGACGTGAGTGCAGCTTGATAAATGTTTATTATTTCTAACTTGGCACCTCCACAAATATTCTATAAAAGTTTTCGCCAATTGTGAAAGATTTACATATAATATAAACACATGGTGCATTAAAATGTGCTTTTTTTCTCCTTTTAAAATTTATATGGAATCTGTCACAGTAATAAAAACATGCCATATATATTTTATGAAATTTTTTAACAGGAAGCAACAATAAAATAAAGCGTAGGTTCGATTCAAACACATTTAGGAATTAGTGAAGAATAAAGTTTCTCTTTGTCATGTAACACAAATTTTTGTGTGAAAAGATATTTTGAATGGCGTTAAGGGTTGAATTGTGTCTCTCCCCCTCAAAATAATGTAATATTAGAGTCCTACTCATTGCGGATGGAATTAGTTAAGACAAGCTCATCTTAACTAATGGAATAGAGTGGGCATTCCATGGTATAATCCAATATGACTGGTGTCTATGAAAAGAGGAAATTTGGACATAGATACACAGGGAGCATGCCCTGTGGAAATTGGTGGTATGCTGCCACAAATCAAGTAACTGCCAGAAACTAGGAGACAAGTCTGGAACAGGGCCTTCTCTAGCACTTTCACAGGCCTGGCCAACACCTTCATCTTGGTCCCAGGGTCCAGAGTTGCAAGACAATAAACTATAGTTTAAGCCACTCAGTTTATGGTACATGGTTAGAGACACTCTAGCAAACTAATACAAGGTCAACCACAGTTGGTAAGTGGACATAGGAATCCCTTCTTACTCAGTGAATCCATAATAAGGTTAAGCTTATATGCTGAGGAGGAGCAGAGTTAGACAATACCCCAAGTGTCTATTAGAATGAATTAGTGTATATAAGAGCTGGAAATCTGCCTGCCTTTGAAAAAGATACAGGAACACTGACCTTATTGAGATTCGAGTCTGTAAAAATGCATAAACTGGGGTGACACGTGATTGAAACCAGATTGCACCATGAAAGGGAAAGCATCAACAGGAAAGATGGTGCCTGGACCCCAAGCTGTCGTCGCTGTGAAGGCCAAATGGGGCCTGTGCTATGGGAGCACTCTAGAGACAATGACGTGTACGTGTGTGCGTGTGTGTGTGAAAGAATTGTGCCTGACAACATTTAGGAACACAGACAGTTCTAAGCCAATACATTATAATATACAGAGAGACAGGAAGGGATTCTACTCACCTCTTTTTCTTTTTCTTTTTAAATTCCTTGTGTCTTAAAAAAATTTTTTTTTATTTCTGTAGGTTTTTGGGAAACAGTTGGTATTTAGTTACATGAGTAAGTTCTTTAGTGGTGATTTGTGAGATTTTTGTGCACCCATCACCAGAATAGTATATACTGAACCTGATTTGTAGTCTTTTATTCCTCATGCCCTTCCCACCCTTTGCCCCTGAGTCCCTAAAGTCTATAGTGTCATTTTTATGCCTTTGCATTCTTATAGCTTAGCTCCCACTTATGAGTGAAAACCATATGTTTGGTTTTCTATTCCTGAGATACTTCACTCAGAATAATAATCTCCTTTCCCATCCAGGTTGCTGCAAATGCCATGAATTCATTCCTTTGTACGGATGAGTAGTATTTTATCATTATATATATATAAAGAAAGAAACCGAGGTGTTTATATACACATATATAAACACACACACACACACACACACCTCAGTTTCTTTATCCACTTTATCCACTCATTGATTGATGGGCACGTGGGTTGGTTCCACATTTTGGCAATTGTGGATTGTGCTCATCCCTTTTTCAAGAGCATCACAACTTGTGTGAGTTGAAGGAGGTATGCACTAAGGCCATGAGACTACAAGGTTCAGCTAGAAGCCCTGGCAATGGTGACAGTGCTAGCAGAGATGTGAGTGGATCCCCAGTCCCATGACAATGGCAGATCTCCCTTTCTCTCACTGGTAGCAGGAGTTATTGGAGGAGAGAGAATTAGAGACCTTTCAGGGGACCATCACCTGTGGAACTTGCCCACAAGGAATGTCTGTGACTTTCTACTTCATCAGCAGGCAATAATAGTGAATTATGTCCAGTGATTGTTTCTTGAATAGATGTGTATACCTCTCAGACCTGAAGAAATCTCTGGAGAGAAAGAATCTTTTGCAGAACAAACTTCCTTATGAGTCTATCAGGTAGGATCAGAGCATCAAAAATGCAAAACTCAATGTAAATGTTCTCTGATTTGTATGCAAATTTAGATATAGCAATCTCACTAGTGTACATGTAAAGTCAATTTCTTGTCTTCTATACAAATATAAAATTAATGATTTCAAGGACAATGGCAGAAAACATGCATTATGTTCTCGTGGCTAGAGCCACCATTTTGTAGTTACTCAGAGAATTTACCTGAGAGGTAGGTTAATGAAAACTAAGCAAGGCATTGAATTGCTTGCTACTGGCGCAGTAGAAAAGGCTATGAAAATGCTTGGGAGTGTCCCAAGAAAAGTGGTTTTTGAACTCTACAGGATCAGCTGAAAAAACAAATGGTGGAGCCTATCAGCCCCTGACAGCACTGTCTACCAAGTAAGGCATCAGATACTTGGGTCTTCACAAACTCATTCTAAAGACTTTCATTCCACAGTGACCATTACCTGCTAAATGACTTCCATTCTGGGGTGGGTGTTCCTTGAGCTATTCCCAGAAGAATCAGGTATTCCACTAGGCTTGCAGCATGACCAAAGTTTGTTCTAAAGTAAGAAAAAAAAACTCAACGTGGTTGTTGGAGGCAGCCATATATTCACTTATTTGGTTATACATTTCCAGAAGCCTGGAAAAAACCCCAGTTGCCACATCATGAAGTGAATTTCTGCATGGTTGATTCAATGAACTTTTGATAACCTCAGATAGCATTTGCTGATGTTAAGAGTTTTACCTAAATTATCTTTTTAAATCCTCAAAACAACCCTTAAGAAATAGGTACCTTTATTATTTCCATTGAATGGATGAGGAAACTGGAGCCCAAGAAAGCGATAGCTAAGCCAGTGTTTAATCGTCAGAGGTCTGGCTGACCTCACATCTTACTGTACCTCAGTCAGCCAGAAAGAGGCTGATGTGATCCTTAAGTAAGACTGTTGTTTGATTGGAAAAATGTATCTTATTTTGAGTATATTTATAAGAGTAACCATTTATTGAGCACTTACTATGAGCCAGACTACATTGGTGCTCTTTGTGCATAATTCCATTTACTTCTCACACTGTCTCTCTGAAATGTATCACTCTCCTCATTTTATACATGAAGGAGCAGGTCTGAGTCACTGAGTCATTAAGTAACACATTCAAGGTCACACAGTTAAAATACAGGCCTCTCAGTCGGACTCTAAAGACTACATTTCCCACTCTAACTTCCTTCTTTTACTCATAAAATTCTCATTTAATCAGTTTCCGATATTTTACCTATTATCCCTGATTAATAATAATGCTGCATATGAAATATTTTTCCTCAAATATGATATTTGTCTTTGCATATTACATTAGACTAAGATAAGCTGAGAAATTGCTCTCAGTTCATTTCACCACAGTGGTCAGTAAGTAAAACAAGTTAAAATGCCAATCTGAAATAGATTAATCATCACCCTTTCAAAAAACAGAAATTAAAGCAAAAGTGAGATGAAAGGGGAGAGGGAATCCTGGCAATATGGAGTTTGTATCCAATACCACCTTGCCCAGGAGCAGTGGAATAGTTCTACAGGTTCCACTGGGGGAAAGCAAGTGTGGCTTACTTGATTAATACAAATTTTTAAAATATAATCTGTAATGTATTTGGGAAGGCAACGCAATAGGAAGCAATTGGATTTTATTTTCTGATTACATAAAAGCTTTCTAGACTTTGAAATAAGTGGAGAACATACTAGATATTTATCCATCTACAATTCACTCGTTCCTATACTGAGCAATATTTCACAGAATGATCAGGAAAGGCATACATTCTTGGGGCATTATTCAAGAGGTCAGCATACAGAATATTCCATACCTAGGAAAAAGAGAGGAAAGATGACACACGAAGTCACTCATAGCTGTTTACAGGCAGGAGCCTGGTTTGAGTTAGACTGATAACTAAAGGCCCTTCGTTTTTAGTCACTTTTGGAGCCTTACTAATCATAGTTGGGATTTTTTGAGTGCTTTCAAAGCATTATAGCTTGTCTCTTACCTGGATTAGCTCCCAAGAATCTTATGTGTTAGCTAGTATTATAATCCTCATTTTACAGATGAGAAAAAAAGACATTAAATAACTGGTCTCAGTTCATACAGCTAAGAGACAAAAAGCCAGGCATTACATCTAGACAATCGAATTCAAGAACCCACTGTGGTCAACCACAACATTTGTCACCCTTAAATCCAGGTCACCTCGATGCCACATCTTATTCAAGGTCTCATACCTCTTTTTAAGTTAGCTTTGTATATATCAGTTTGTTTTGTGCAGAATGTGACTGCTTTCAACTGGCAGGGAACAAATGAATAATAAAGCAGTTGATAATAAGTACATTCCTTTATATGGCTTTATATGACTCTCTCCAGTCTCCCCATGCACATTTGACTTTTTCAAAATTTATGATAAAATACATTCAACATACAATTTACCATTTTAACCATGTCTAAACTTACAGTTTGGTGGTATTAAGTACATTCACATTGTTGTACAACCATCACCAACATCCATCTCCAACTTCTCATTACTCTTGAATTTAAAACACATTTGTCTATTCATTCAGCAGTGCTATTGAAGTCCAGTTAAACCTCTGCTCTGAGCCAGGTGCTAAGCAAAGTATGGCCCAATTCACTTTCTCAGATTCCCCTTACAGGGCTGGCGGGCCCCACCTGATGAGCTTTATTCCTTATAGTTTGGCCACCAAAACCAGTAGTTAATTGAAAGGGTGGGAATGGGGAGAAGGTTTGATACAGTTAAAGAACAGGCCCGAGGCCATTAAGTGTCATTCTTCATGTGGTGCTGTAGAGAGGATGTGAACACTAAAGCTTGGGCTTGCATCTCCTTTTTGCTTCATATGCTGTGGGATTTGGGCATGTTTCCTATCCTCTTTGAGCCCCCAAGTCTCCATTTGTAAAATGGGAATAATGCCAGCCTGGTGCAGTGGCTCTCGCCTATAATTCCAGCACTTTGGGAGGCCAAGGCAAGCAGATCAGCTGAAGTCAGTAGTTCGAGATCAGCCTTGCAAACATGGTGAAACCCTGTCTCTACTACAAATACAAAAAAATTAGCTGGGAATGGTGGCATGTGCCTATAATCCCAACTACTTTGGAGGCTGAGGCAGGAGAATTGCTTGAACCCAGGAGGCTGAGGTTGCAGTGAACTGAGATTGTGCCATTGCACTCTAGCCTGGGCAACAAGAGGTAACTCTATCTCAAAAAAAAAAAAAAAAAAAAGGAATAATGTTTATTTTGTTGAGAATACGACAGATAATACGAAAATGATTGCTGACAAGAAAGATAAATATTTGTAATTCTCCTGCCACTTTTATGGAGAGACTTTGAAACTGGAGGAAATTACCTTTGCTAGCCTTTAGCATGCTTAAGTGTGGTATAGTAAACGGTACAGTAACAAGAGACAGCTATGTGTATGTGCACGTGTGTGTGTGCATTCACATGTGCGTGAGTTTCTCGGTGTACGTGTGAGAGTGTGTTTGTGTGTATTGTGAACGGGGAGGCAGGGAAGGTGGAACTAAATTGCTCTGTGTTAGAAATAGAGAAGAAAATGAGCCCCAAGGGAGGCTCCAGGCACAGGAAACTGCAGCCAGGGGAGATTCTGAGTCCTTGAAGGGGAAGGAGAGAGGATGGTGAATGGGGATTTGGGCCATGAAATGCTGCACACTGTGTGATATAAAACCTCATTCCTTTTTTATGACAACTGTAGTCCACATTGTTCTGCAATACTTATATTTTCTATTTTTGAGGCTATATGGCTGATGTATGTGGGTGCATGTGGGTGATGTAGGCTATAAGGTAATGTAGGAAGAGACGAATCAGTAAATCCTGTATCAATATTGGCTCCTAAAGGAACCAGGTGGCTCATCAAGGTAGCCGTGTATAAAATATCTTATGTATCACAAACACACATATTGCCAGCCTTTATCTCACTCTGTCACCAGGCTGGAGTGCAGTGGTGCCATCTCGGCTCACTGCATCCTCCAATTCCCTGGTTCAAGCAATTCTCCTGCCTCAGCCTCCCGAGGCTGGGATTACAGGCATGCGCCACCATGCCCAACTAGTTTTTTTGTATTTGTAGTAGAGATGGGGTTTCGCCATGTTGACCAGGCTGGTCTCAAACTCCTGACTTTAGGTGATGCACCTACCTGAGCCTCCCAAAGTGCTGGGATTACAGGCATGAGGCACCGTGCCTGCCCCCCATGCACATTTCTATAGGCTGAAAGGCAACACTGTGCCTGCCAGAACTTTCCAAGCATGCAGACTTGAATTCTTCAGAAAGTAGAAACACAGGTGGACTGAAAAGAGGAAATAAATGACAGTCCAGTGACTGAGCAGTAGACAGACCCTTTCTGGGAGGGCAGATTGCCCTCTGCCAAACATATCACAATCATTCTTCTAAGAGAAGGTAAAAATACTTCTCTAAAAACATCAGGGACAATCTTTCTTCCAAAGACCAAAGGTATGTGGAAGAAACCTTCAATGTCTGGGTCCTCGTTTGGAGTGTGCAGAGTGCCCAGGACTGTGCTGAACTCACTCTCTCCACTTGCACCTGCAGGCTCCTGTTAGCTGAGGGCTCCTTCTGTTCCTAAACCTCTTTCTGGGCATCTCTACTTGAAAAACAGATCCTTGCTGGTGAGGGCCATGCTGTTCTACAGAAATGTAACTCCATCAGGGGTGCTGTGTCCAGCCGCAAGTCAATGGTTGAGATTCTTCCATAAGTCCCACAGAGGGACCATCTCTGTTTCCTACACAAGGAAATTGTGCACTGTTCTATTTGCGGAACAGGAACTTTTCGGTATCTGAGCCTTCAGAGTTCCTTTTTGTTTCATTCCATAAAATAAATTGTTAAAGATACCAGATGAAAAGTAATGATGCACTTTTTGGATTAAGATGACGGATAGGAGGCAGGACTAGCTTGCAGCTCTTGCTCAGAAGGACAGAGCAGCGTGTAGAGACTCACATCATGAACTTTTGCTCCAAGAACTACCGCGGGAACATACCAGGAAAGCCGAGGGAATCCACAGACCCCTTGAAGAAACTGGATCACTGCAGCAGGCTCCCGGAGATGCTGAAATACTGTGAGTCTGCTTTCTTTCTCAACAGTGAGGTCTGTGGTCTGGGGTAGGTTCTCAGCCCTGGTCACTGGCTACTTGGAAATAGACTCGGTGCTGCTGGGGGTGCATGGTGGGGGTGAGACTGACCTTTAGAACTGTGGTCTGTGTGGGAGTGGGGTGAGGCCTGTGACTGACAGCTCTCCCCCACTTCCCTGGTGAACTGCATGACTCAGCAGCAGCAGCCATAATCCCTCTGGGAATATAACTCCATTGGCCTGGGAACCACATCCACATCCCGCATAGCAGCCACAGCAAGTCCCGCCCAAGAAAAGTCTAAGCTCAGACATGCCTATCCCTGCCCCAACCTGGTGGTCTTTCTCTCCCCACCCTGTTAACTGAAGACAAAGGTCATAATCTCTTGGGAGCTCTATGGCCCTGCATATTGCCTAAGAAGCCTAAATACTTAACCACATGTCCCCAGGGCAAGTTTGCATCATCCCTATAGGATTGCAGCTGATGCACTCTTGAAAGTGCCACCTCTTAGCTGGAGGCCAACCAACACCAAACCAGTGCACTAAACAAAAATACAACCAGGGACCCTGGCAGAGTCCGCTGCACTCGCCTGCTACCTCCACTGGAACTGGTGCTGGTATCCATGGCTGCAAGACTTGAAGACAGATCACATCACAAGACTCTTTGCAGACACTCCCCAGTGCCAGCCCAGAACAGGTAGCTCTGCTGGGTGGCTAGACCCAGAAGAGCAAAAACAATCACTGCAGTTCAGCTTTCAAGAAGCCCCATTCCTAGGGGAACAGGGAGAACACCATATCAAGGAAGCACCCCATGGGACAAAAGAATCTGAACAGCAGGCCTTGAATCCCAGATCTTCCCTCTGATATAGTCTACCCAAATGAGAAGGAACCAGAAAAACAATTCTGGTAATAGAACAAAAGAACAAAATAAGGACCTTTAACACCCCCAAAATATCATAGCAGATCACCAGCAATGGATCCAAATCGAGACAAAAATCTCCAAATTGCCAGAAAGATAATTCAGAAGGTTTATTATTAAGTTAATCAAGAAGGCACCAGAGAAAGGTGAAGTCCAACTTAAAGAAATCAAAAACATGATACAGGATATGAAAGGAAAATTCTTCAGTGAAATAGATAGCATAATTAAAAAACAATCACAACTTCTGGAAATCAAGGACACACTTAGAGAAATGCAACATGTACTGAAAAGTCTCAGCAATAGAATCGAACAAGCAGAAGAAAGAACTTCAGAGCTTGAAGACAAGGCTTTCTAATAAACCCAGTCCATCAAAGACAAAGAAAAAAAAATTTAATGAACAAAGACTCCTAGAAGTTTGAGACTATGTTAAACATCCAAACCTAAGAATAATTGGTGTTCCCCAGGAAGAAGAGAAAGTTAAAAGTTTGGAAAACATATTTGAGGGAAAAATTAAGGAAAACTTTCCCAGCCTTGCTAGAGATCTAGACATCCAAATACAAGAAGCTCAAAGAACACCTGGGAAATGTATCACAAAAAGATAATCACCTAGACTCATAACCATCAGGTTACCTAAAGTCAAGACAAAGGAACGAATCTTAAGAGCTGTGAGGTAAAAGCATCAGGTAACCTATAAAGGAAAACCTTTCAGATTAACAGCAGATCTCTCGACAGAAACCCTACAAACTAGAAGAGATTGGGTGCTACCTTTAGCCTCCTTAAACAAAACAATTATCAGTCAAGAATTTTGTATCCAGCGAAACTAATCTTCATAAATGAAGGAAAGATAGTCTTTTCCAGACAAACAAATGCTGAGAGAATGTGCCACTACCAAGCCAGCACTACAAGAACTGCTAAAAGAAGCTCTAAGCTGTGAAACAAATCCTTAAAAATACACAAAAATAGAATCTCCTTAAAGTATAAATCACACGAGACTTACATATCAATAACACAATGAAAAAAAAAAAAAAAACCAATGAGGGCAAGAAATAGCATGATGAATAGAATAGTACCTCATAACTCAATACTAACATTGAATGTAAATGCTCTAAATGCTCCACTTAAAAGATAGGGAATGGCAGAATGGATGAGAATTCACCAACCAAGTTTCTCCTGTCTTCAGGAGACTCACCTAACACATAATAAGCCATATAAACTTAAGGTAAAGTCGTGGAAAAAGATATTCCATGTAAATGAATACCAAAAGCTAGCAGAAGTAGCTATTCTTATATCAGATAAAACAAACTTTAAAGCAACAGCAGATAAAAAAGACAAAGAGGGGCATCATTTGATGATAAAAGGACCAGTCCAACAGGAAAATATCACAATTCCAAATGTATATGCACCTAACACTGGAGCTCCGAAATTTATAAAGTAATTACTACTGGACCTAAGGAATGAGTTAAACAGCAACACAATAATAGTGGGGGACTCCACTGATGGTGCTAGATAGGTCATCAAGATAGAAAGTCAACAAAGAAACAATGGACTTAAACTGTATCCTATACAAAATGGACTTAACAGATACTTAAAGAACATTCTACCCAGCAACTGCAGAATATACATTATATCCATCAGCACAGGGAACACTCCTCAAGATAGACCATATGATAGGCCACAGAACAAGTCTCAGTAAATTTAAGAAAATTGAAATTCTATCAAGTACTCTCTCAGACCACAATGGAATAATAATGGAAATCAACTCCAAAAAGAACCATCAAAACCACACAAACACATGGAAATTAAATAACCTGCTCCTGAATGATCGTTCAGTCAACAATGAAATCAAGAAACTAAAAAATTCTTTGAACTGAATAATAATAGTGACACAGCCTATCAAAATTCTGGGATGCAGCCAAAGCAGTGCTAAGAGGAAAGTTCATAGCATTAAATACCCACATCAAAAAGTCTGAAAGAGCACAAATAGACAATCTAAGGTCACACCTCATGGAACTGGAGAAACAATCCAAACCCAAACCCAGCAGAGAAAAGAAATAACAAAGATCAGAGCAGAACAAAATGAAATTGAAACAAAATAAATAAATAAATAAATAAAACACAAAAGATAAATGAAACAGAAAACCGGTTCTGTGAAAAGATAAATAAAATTGATAGATCATTAGTGAGGTTAACTAAGAAAATAAGAGAATAGATCCAAACAAGCTCAATTACAAACAAAATGGCAGATATTACAACTGATACCAAAGAAATACAAAAGATTATTATTCAAGGCTACTATGAACAACTTTACATGCATAAACTAGAAAATCTAGAGGAGATGGATAAATTCCTGGAGATATACAACCCTCCTAGATTAAATCAGGAAGAAATGCAAACTCTGATCTGACCAATAACAAGCAGCAAGATTGGAATGGTAATAAAAAAATTGCCAACAAAAAAATTCCAGGACCAGATAGATTTACAGCTGAATTCTGCCAGACATTCAAAGAAGAATTGGTACCAATCCTATTGACACTATTCCAAAAGATATAGAAAGAGGGAATCCGTAAATCACTCTGTGAAGCCAGTATCATCCTAACACCAAAACCAGGAAAGGACATAACAAAAAAACGAAACTACAGACCAATATCACTGATGAACATAGATGCAAAACTCCTCCACAGAATACTAATGAACCAAATCTAACAGCATATCAAAAACATAATCCACCATAATTTGGGTTTCATACCAGAGATGCAGGGATGGCTTAACATACATAAGTCAATAAATTTGACACACCACATAAACAGAATTTAAAACAAAAATCATATGATCATATCAATAGACACAGAAAAAGCATTTGACAAAATCCAGCATTGCTTTATTATTAAAACCCTCAGGAAAATCAGCATAGAAGGGACATACCTTTAGGTAATAAAAGCCGTCTATGATACACCCACAGCCAATATTATGCTGAATGAGGAAACGTTGAAAGCTTTCCCCCTGAGAACTGGAACAAGACAAGGATGCCCACTTTTATCACTTCTATTAAACTTAGTACTGGAAGTCCTCGCCAGAACAATCAGACAAGAGAAAGAAATAAAGGGCATTCTAACTGGTAATGGGGAAGTCAAACTGTCATTGTTTGCTGATGATATGATCGTATACCTAAAAAACCCTAAAGACACCTCCAAAAAGCTCCTAGAACTGACAAAGGGATTCAGAATGCAAGATTAATGAACATAAATCAGTAGCTCTGCTATACACCATCAGCGACCAAGCTGAGAATCAGATTGTGATCTCAACCCCTTTCACAATAGCTGCAAAGCAAACAAATAAAAAAGCAAAAAAAAAAAAAAAAAAAAAACAACTTAGGAATGTACATAACCAAGGACATGAAAAACCTCTACAAGGAAAACTGCAAAACACTGCTGAAAGAAATCATAGATGACACAAACAAATGGAAATACATCCCATGCTCATAGGAGGGTAGAATCAATAGTGTGAAAATGACCATACTGCCAAAAGCAATCTACAAATTCAATGCAATGCCCATCAAAATACCACCATCACTCTTCACAAAACTATTAAAAAAAAAAAAGGACCTACAATGCATATGGAACCAAAAAGGAGCCCACATAACCAAAGCAAGACTAAGTAAAAAGAATAAATCTGGAGACATCACATTACCTGATTTCAGACTATGCTATAAGGCCATAGTCACCAAAAGAGCTTGGTACTGATATAAAAATAGGCCCATAGACCAATGGAACTGACTAGAGAACCTAGAAATGAAGCCAAATACTTACAGCCAACTGATCTTTGACAAAGTGAACAAAAACATGAAGTGGGGAAAGGACATCCTATTCAACAAATGGTGCAGGGATAATTGGTAAGCCACACGTAAACGAATGAAATGGGAACCTCATCTCTCACCCTATACAAAAATGAACTCAAGATGGATCAAATACTTAATCTAATACCTGGAACCATAAAGACTCTAGAAGATAACATGAAAAACCCTGGTAGACATTGGCTTAGGCAAAGACTTCATGACCAGGAACCCAAAAGCAAATGCAACAAAAACAAAGATAAATGGGTAGGACTCAATTAAACTAAAAACCTTCTGCACAGCAAAAGAAATAATCAGCAGAGTTAACAGACAACCCACAGAGTGGGAGAAAACCTTCACAATCTACACATCTGACAAAGGACTAATATCCAGAATCTACAAAGAGCTCAAACAAATCAGCAAGAAAAAAACAAATAATCCCATCAAAAAGTGGGCTAAGGACATGAATAGACAATTCTCAAAAGAGGAATTACAAATGACTAGTAAGCATATGGAAAAATGCTCAACATCACTAATTATCAGGGAATACAAATCAAAACCACAATGTAATACCACCTCACTCCTGCAAGAATGACCATAATCAAAAGATAAAAAAAAATAGATGTTGGCATGGATGCAGTGGTGAGGGATAAAATACTGAACATTGGGTACAGTGTACACTGCTCGGGTGATGGATGCACCAAAATCTCAGAAATCACCACAAAAGAATTTATTCATGTAACCAACCACCACCTGTTCCCCCAAAATCTATTGAAATAAAAAATAAAAATTAAAAAAAATAAAAGTAATGATGCTACCTTTTGTTAAACATGGAAGCACTATAGATTACTTATAGTATTAGAGGCAGAGGTCAGGGGCATATAGATTACTTATATTAGAGGCAGAGGTCAGGGGAGGAGAGGGGCGGAGAGGAGATGGAGACAGGAGAGAAACACAAGTTGAACTTCTAGATTTTACCAAGTGGACTAAAGAAATCTCACTGAGTCTTTGGCAGCAGCATATTGCTAAGTGTAACGTAGGTCCTAATTTTGAAATATTTTCTGAGGGCCCTTCTCCTATTGTAAAACCAATTTTCTTTCTGTGCATTTTGTCTGCTATTATGACTCTGGGGAAGGCACCAGGTGAATGCTGCTTTCAGAAAGAAACAGGGTACAAGAGAATCTGCCGCCACACAGGGAAGAATTACAGAAGGACAAAGCAACCTTTTCTGACCCTGTGTGAAGAAGGCAAGAGAAGAATTAAGCAAAGATGTCAGGTACTAGTGTCCTTCTTTGCCCTCATTCTTTAAGGGTCCAATCTGGGTGATAAGGAAAAGCAAGGAAACTGGTTCTTCATCAGAAGATAGGTTGCCTCTGTGTGATTCTTCCTGTATGACAGAGGCTTCCCTTTTACTGTTTCTTTCTGGAAACAAGATTCACCTGGACCCTTCCCCAGGGTCATAAATGAAGAGCTCTAGACTTTGCAACTAGAGGCAATGGTGGCGATAAGCCTTCTGCTATTAGTACCTCCAAAAACCAGATGGAACAGACCAAACGCCAGCAGACACAGATGGAGCCAGGGCCAGCCTAGGTCATCCCACAACAGAGGCCAGCAAGGATCTAGGTGGCATTATACAGATCCTGGGCCCTCTCCTCTGTCACCCAGACACCATCTGTGTGGGCTGGTATGAGTGGAGAATAAAACCCCAAAAAAAAGACTGCTGAAACCTGAACAAACTGAGATGTCCTTTACTGACAAGTTTTAATTGCCAGCCGCCCTGCCGCCACTGAGTGGGGATTGGAGACGAAGGTGGTCCCAAGGAAGATGAGATGAGCTGTAGCAAATAAAGCACAACAATCCAGCCTGGGTAACATGGTGAGACCCTGTCTCTACTAAAAATACCAAAAAAATAGCCGGGTGTAGTGGTGCACACCTGTGGTCCCAGCTACTGGGCAGGCTGAAGCAGGAGGATCACTTGAGCCCTGGAGGAAGAGGTTGCAGTGAGCTGAGATCGTACCATCATGCTATTGTAGCCCAGCCTGGGCCACCGAGTGAGATCCTATCTCAAAGAGAAAAAAAAAAGCAACAATCCTGGGTGTCACTCTCAATATATACCCAGGATCAGAGAGGTTGAGAAGAGCTGGGATTCAAAACAAATAATCAAACTCAGTACAATTCTTTAGGAAAACAGGTGAGAAAGTAAGTTGTTTTGGTTACTTGATCTACAAAGTGACCAAAACAATTCAGTGGGGAAAGGATAGTCTTTTCTACAAATGGTGCTAGGAAAGTTGGATCCTCAGGCCAAAAAACTGAACTTAAATCTTTACCTCATACCATATAAAAAGTTAACTCAAATTGGCTCTTAGATCTATGATTTGGTAGAAAATACAGAATAAAATCTTTGTAAGCTTGAGTTAGGTAAAGATCTAAGGTTAGTTTAGGAAATTTTCTATCTGAAGCAACAAGTTTTTATTCCCTGACGTGTACCTGATATGTGTTCTATTTCGTTTTCCAGAATAACTCATTAGCCAAAGACTCCATGGTCAAGGCACAGAGCTAAATCCAGAAAGGCATAATAGTAAGAGATTTATCTTCATTTATTCACTCTTTCCTGTCTGTAATAGTTGTATAATTCATCTTTTTTGTTTGTTTGTGTGTTTCTTTGGAGACAGGATCTCACTCTGTCACCAAGACTGGAGTACAGTGGTGCAATCATAGCTTACTACAGACTTGAACGCCTGGGCTCATGTGTCCTGGTGCGCGAGACTCCCAAGTAGTTAGGACTACAGGTATGCAACACCACGGTCGAATAATTTTTACATTTTTTATAGAGACAAGGCCTCACTATGTTGCCTAGGCTGGTCTCAAACTGCCAGCCTAAAGCAATCATCCTGCCTCAGCCTCCCAAAGTACTGGGATTACCGGAGTGAGCCACCGTGCTCAGCTTAATTTCTCTTTTTAAAATTCAAATTATTATTTCACTTCTGGGTATCAATTGAATTCCGTTTTTTAATAAAATGAACTTTTATTTATTTTATTCCCAAGGGGCTTATATTGATTCAGTGTGCAGACTCTTCCCCCTTTTCTACCTTGCTACTTTTAATGTAATCATTTCTCTTGCAGAATTAATCTTCATAGAATTGTCATGAAGATCACATGAATGCTCAGAAAGCACTTAAAACGGTACTTGGCATAATAAGTAAATGACCTCCAGAGTTTTTCCTTTTATGGAGACTTCTTCAATTATCAGTAAGCCAATTATGATGGCTCATTATTAATAAGGAATTATTATGAATTATAAAAGTAGACATTTGTTCCTCCATTATTGTATTACCCACTACTCAGTCCACAATAAAATAACCCAAAATAGAATTCTGAATTTTATTAGAGAATATATCTAAAATACAATATTTATTAAGTTATGATATATTGTCTGAATTGAAATATACTCTGTATCACAACTCTAATTATAACAATTTTTACAGATAATACTTCATTTACATCACTGTAATTCAAAAGTCACTAAATTACAACGTAATTCATATTTAAGATAACTTTACTATAAATATATAATAATTTTTAAAGTTTTTCTTTAATATAACATCTTGGAATCATGAACATTTATTTTTTCTGGTTTACATTACATAGAATCATGACTATTTTACCTGATTTGCCTTAACTAGCTCAATTTATCACGTGCTATGGATTTGCACTCAATCATTCTACTTTCCTATGTTTTAAAAGCAGCATTTTAGTGAACAATTGAGTGCTCATCACCCTACATGCTGTGAACAAAGTCAAGGTACTTTATTCTTATTTCTTATCCTATATTCTGTGTTTCAGAAAAACTACTACCATAAACAAAGCACCAACCAGCCACAGCAGTTGTGTCAAGCATGACAATTGATCTAGTCTTCACATTTTATTAGTAAGCCTATCAAGTAAGAGACGAAGCGTCTAGAAAACCAGACACAAAGCAATCAGGGTCCAAATCACCAAGGTAGATCTGTGCTTAGCTAGAGGGAAACACCCGAAGATTCATTATTTGGATACAGGCTATGGAACCATCTTATTTGAAGGAAGCTTTGATTTGCCTGTTCTTCAGTGGCTGAGCCGGGCGCCAGTTGTCCACCATCAGTTCTTCAGGTTCACCCTCCCCATTGAAGTTAAGTTTACGGAATTTCGACATCTAAAAGACAAAATAAAACATTGATAATTCACGTTTCACAATAGTATTCAGTTATATGCTTGTGTTGTATCTTTAAATACATTCCCCTGCCAGGCACAGTGGCTCATGCCTGTAATCCCAGCACTTTGGAAGGCTGAGGCAGGTGGATAACTTGAGGTCAGCAATTCAAGACCAGCCTGGCCAACATGGCAAAACCTCGTCTCTACCAAAAAAAAAAAAAAAAAAAAAAATTAGCCAGGCGTGGTGGCGCGCCTGTAATCTCAGCTACTCGGGAGGATAAGGCACGAGAATCATTTAAACCCTGGAGGCAGAGATTGGAATGAGCTGAGACTGCGCCACTGCACTCCAGCCTAGGCAACAGAGCGAGGCTCTGTCTCAAAAAGCAGAAACAAAAACAAACAAAAATTACATTCCCCAACATTCACAGTGCTGTGCATCAAAGGCCAAAATTCAATTTGATTCCTAATAAATACATAATGACATATAACATAACAAACCAATTTATACAAAATACACAAATTCATTGGGGCCATTTTTTTTTTTTTTTTTTTTTTTTTTTTGAGACGGAGTCTCGCTCTGTCAAATTTTCGGTGACCTTTTAATTTTAAAATCTAATCTCAAAAGTCTATAAACTCATACCTTTAGATGCAAAATAATAACCATTTTAGTTCCAAATTAAAGTTTGTTTTCTGCCCCAGGGAAGACAAACTATCACATCTGTACAATTAGATCAAGTGGTCAGGACCTGTAAGCTCTATGGGCTGAGCAACGAGCTGGCATCTCCAAATACACAAAAACACAGAAATGAATTTGCCCAGGCTGATTTGCCTTAACTGGCTCAATTTATCTCATGCTACGGAGTTGCAGTCAACCATTCTCCTTTCCTGTTTTAAAAATAGCATTTTAGTGAACAATTGTGAGTGCTCATCACCCTACATAGCCCTACTGGTATTTTGCCAATATATGCATTTAACAGTAGAACCCCTTGTCACTGGTTGATTTTTATTCCCTTGTAAACTTGTTTCAGTTTACTGGCCACCACTGAGATACAGGAAGCCTTTAAACAGTCTCCCACTTCTTCAAGTTTCTTAAAAAGTGCTACTTTCCTCCCTCTAACCAAGACTTGATCCAAATGAAAAAGGGTGGTTTGGGCAGTAATACAGCAGCCTAGGAATCAACAGCCTTTGATCTCTTTTGTCGGGTAATAGTCTCTCAATCACTCCCATAAAGCCACCTTCCATGCACATACATTATAACATGCACAGCTATGGTTACTGAATGCTAGGGAGCATTCTAAGGATGTATAGGGTTGACTCATTGCAACAGAATTCCAGCAATCTGAAAGAGAGTCTGTTCATAAAGTGTAATCAGGTCAAACTTTTGATCAAACCAGTATAACCGATTTCTGTTCCTCACTGCACCAATTAAATTACACTCGTCACATTAGTCAACTTGACTCATTATTTTAGCATCACAGAGACAGAGTCTGAGTATAGAAAATAAAGGTAGCAGAATTAGCAGACCCGTTTATACTGCTTACCTAAAATCCACACCCCCTACCGCCATACTTCCTCATTAACAGACATCTGTCCTCTCCCTGTAAGCCTCAGCGGGGTAATGAAGTTGTAGCGTAAGGAAAGATTATAATGCCACTTTGTTTTGTAGATGCAGTGTTTATGTTATAATTTAAAACATGGAATTTTTTTCTTCTTTCACTGAGAGCAATCCAACTTTAAAGCAATAGTCTGACATTTAGAGCCATTATAGCAAATGGATTTATGGTGTATGCACACCCACAGGCCGAAATGATCACATTCCCTGGCTAGGGACTAAGCAAGAAAACAAATTCTAGCCAGTGAGAAGTGAAAGGTTTGCTAGGGGCCTTCAGAGAAAAGCTTCTCTGCTCCCAGGGAGCCAATGGAAGAGATATTCATTTCCTCCTCAAGAAGTGGTTGTATCCAGATGTGATGCTCAAAACGCTATTGCAACTACCTTGAAGATGAAGTCCTCACCTGAAGATGGGCAAGGCCAAGTCAAGGGAATCAGACAGAGGAGGACCTGGAGCCCCAGCTTCCTGAGCTGAGCATGAGCCTCCCTCCAGACTGCATGTTATAGGACAAGAAAAATAGCCCTATTGGTATTTTGCCAATATATGCAATTAACATTATTAGTTTAATACCACTTTCAACTTTAAAGAGCAAACTCAGGTCACAGGGATTAATGCAGTAGGTTCAACTGCCCTTATCTATATGTGTATTTCGGCCTGTGGGTGTGTATACGCCATAAATCTATTTGTTATAATGGCTCTAATTGTCAGACCATTGCTTCAAAGTTGCATTGCTCTCAGTGAAAGAAGAAAAAAAATTCCATGTTTTAAATTACAACGTAAACACTGCATCTACATAGCAAAGTGGCATTATAATCTTTCCTTACACTATAACTTCAAGAAGCTTGCTCAAATATCTTATTACTACAAGATCAATCTTCAAGAGACATACTACAAGACAAGCATGCTATTTTTTAGGCCCACTTTGATATGCTACAAGTAATTTTCCAGTCAGATACATATCTCCTTTAAAGAAAGATGTGAAGCATCTTCAGCATTCATAAGTTCATATTCTAAAGGAGGACACAGGAATAGAATCCTTGCTCCCAGACCTGATTCTGTCCCGAGGTAGCTGAGGGGAAAACATTTCAATTTTCCTGTTTCTCAGACTATTGTTGATCAATGTGATCCAAGCCAGTGAAATGAGAAAGTTGGATAACATAATCTCTATTGCACATTGCAGCTCTAAACCTCTATTATTCAGCATTTTTGTAGCTTTAAATCACACTATCACTACTCACATAGTTACCATTTTCAAGATTGTTGGCTTCTAAAGCTCTCCTTAAATTATTCAGGATCCAACCTCTTGTGAATCCTAAGGAATGTTCACTTTCTACATTTCAGCTGTGCGCTAAGAGCCAAGTCTAGGAAAAATTCATTTGTATCCATTTTTGTGGCCACTCATCAGTGACTTAGAAGCTGCATTAATCACTTGAACATCACACAATACATTGTATTGGAAATGTAAGAATACCTGCTCTAAGCCTCTAAAGCAACCTGCAGTAAGTTTTCATAGATATGTGTTCTCCAAGGGATGACTCTCACCTGTCAGGATTCAGAAATGCATTCTGATATAAATAAAACTGCAGAATGCTCTTATGCGAGTAAGTAGTAAGCTGGGAATTCACAGATATCTATGTAACCTTGAATATGAACTCTCACTTTTCTGAGCCTCAGTTACCTCAAAACTGGCAAAAAAAAAAAAAAAGGCATTTATTAGGTGACAGACACCTTTTTCATTGAATCTTTACAATGACTATTCAATTTGACAGGCTAAATAAACTGTGTAAGTTTATAGCTAATAGCAACAAAGATTTACTGAATGCTGTTTATTTGCTGAGCACTGTCAAAGGCACTATTTCCACAGCAAGAAGTAGCAGAAGGATTAAATCTCAGGTCTCTCTCATTCTGGAGGCCAACGTCTTCTGCCTTGACTAAATGCTCCACCTGTAAACAGACCTGTCATTAGAAAACCAACCTGCTCGCTGCTGACACTGATGGGTTCCTTGAGCACAATCCAGGTCACACATTCCAGAAGAGGAGGGGTGGTCAGTGAGCCTGGGTAGGTCCAATAATCCAAGGATTCAGGAAGGAGACCACGAGGATCGAAGTTAGTGAAGTCAGCACTCTTGCCCTAGAGCAAGGCAAATACACAGATTCAAACCGTCACATTGACAGAGTAGGAGGAAGGTAGGAAAGCAGGAGACACAAATAGGTGTACTCCTCTCTGATGGTCAAAAACACTTTTTAAAAGAGAGGTCCTATATTCACTGGCAAACAAAATAAAAAGAAATTAACAGAAGACATTCGACTTGAAAATATGTGGCAGGTCTTAGCAAAGCAAAACAAAACAAAACAAAGCAAAAACTATTTTCACATGTCCATTTTTCATCTTGGCCTTTTATCTAAAATGATCCCTTACATTCTCCATTAAGTCATTAACTGATCACACCCAGTATTTAAAGTGAGAATGCTGCCACTAAAATGAGGTGACTTCAGATTGCAATAACAGAAATAGGGTATCCCTGATGAGGAGGTGATTTTCTCGCTCTAGGTCAGAATCAACTACATTCTGTTTTGGACACTACACTTTTCAAGCAAACAGGAATGATTTACTGGAAGAGTGACAAAGTGGTGGCAAAGAGAGAAAACGATGTCATATGAGAATAGTTAAAGGGAACTAAAGATAATTAGCTTGAGGTAGGTGAAAAAACAGAGTAGAGAGAGAGTAGGGTTATGTGGAAGAGAGATCAGGTTTATTCTATGAATTCAAGGGGCTCAAGCCAGGGGTGTAGAGTGAGCATTTCAGAGGATAGATGCTGCTTCAATGTGAGGATCAGCTTTATAAAGCCAGGGCTGCCCCTGGTGATAAGTTCCCCATTATGGGAAGTGACTGTAGTGTTTAAACAGATGCTCAACGACCTCAATACAACTATGCTGTAGAGAGGATTTAAATGCAGGATGAATCAATGCAAAGAGGTTATACAATAGAACTCTCCATGAAACAGGGCCTTGTTTATCTTGTTCACCATTGTATCTACTTGTTTGCAAAGCGACTGGCACATAGTACATACTCAACAAATATCTGCTGTGTGAATGAGTGAATAATTTGACTAGAGGACCTTTGAACCGCCTTGCAGTCATAAGATTCTCTGACTCTTACATATGGATGTTCAAATGATGGGGGAGCAAGATTAAATAAACACAAGTCTTAGAATTATGCTAGCATTAGGATCAACTTTGTTGAAAGAAACATTAAATATTTAAGTAATATTCTACCTTTATTAACTGCTCATCCAAATACCACGTTATTGAGACGGTGCAATTTGATCAAAAGAAATTTCTAAAACCAATGGAGTACTGAAAATCAGTACCCTAAGGAGGTGGCGGAAAATTCAAATTTACCTTTGTTTTAATGGAGTCCAGCACATCAACAACTTTCTGAAGGCCTGGTTTAGCACTGCCAACCTAAAGAAAAACATAAAGGGCAAGATATTATCACCCAGTTGGTACTGTACCAGTTTTTATTTTTATTTGGGTAGCTCTATTAGAAAACATCCAAATAGCCCAAATCCTCCACTTTATACATGACACCCATCAGTACTGGCTTGATGACACTAGCACCATAGACTTGCCTACTTTCACCGAATCTTCAACCTGCCTCGGCTTCCACTCAGATAGTACTCCTGAAACCACTGGCTCAATTGTCCCCAGTGACCTCTAACTTTTAGAATACTCTTCAAGGACTTGCCTTGACTTCCTTGTAGGACTTTACACTACGGTCATCCCTTCTTTTTAAAAATTATCTTCTTCTTTGGCTTTCCCTACGCCTTCCAACATCCCAAATCTCTCTTAACTCTTGCCCTTTTTTTTAGAGTCAGAGTCTTGCTCTGTCACCCAGCCTGTAGTGCAGTGGCATGATGATAGCTCACTGTAACCTCAAACCCCTAGGCTCAAGTGATTTTCCTGCCCTGGCCTCCCGAGTAGCTGGAACTGCAGGTATACACTACCATGCCCAGCTAATTTTGTGTTTTTGTATTTGTTTGTTTGTTTTATGCCCAGCTAATTTTTAAAAATTTTTTATAGAGATGGAATGGTGCTATGTTACCCAGGCTGGTCTTGAGCTCCCGGCCTCAAACTATCCTCCTGCCTTGGTGTCCCAACGTGCTGGGATTACAGGCATAAGCCGCCACGCCTGACCCCTTTTAAGTTGTTTAATTTGCATCTCTCCCCTTGTAAAGGCCTTACATTTTGCAGTTTCTCAGGATTGCCCCCTGGGCAGCTTTCTCATCTCCCTCTTTGTGCTGTACTTGGATGATTTCATAGACACCTGTAGCTTTCACCTCAACATATGAATCAGAGCTCATAAATCTCCAGTCCAGACTTTTCTCCATTCCCCTTTACCACTGTTTAGAGGGCAGCTCAACCAGTTATGTCCCACTGTTGCCTGAAATTCACCGTCTTTCCCCTCTTCCAGAACCTGATCTTACTTTATCATGATATAGTACTGTTTAGCCTCAGGTTAAATGAAAAGAAAACAAACACCTAGCAGTCACCCAAGTTGATCTTTTTATGTTCTTCACATTTACATCCAAACAGTACCGAATAAACACCTCTCCTATTGTCTTTCTGTCCTCTATCTCCACTGCAACTAGCAGATATGAAAGGAGGAGATAAACTTGAAAACATTTAAGGGACAAAGGCATTTCCTAAGCTCTTTTGTAGAACGTCCTGTATGTTACAAATGTTCTGTCTGGTCATTATTTGTTAAAAATAGGAAAAAAAGAAATAATTGGGCCATCAACTAACCTTCAAAAAAATACCTAGAACGGCCAGTCCATCGGGTTGCTGCACAGCTTTCCCAAAATCCCCATATTTTGTGTTCCAGTGAACCAAGTGAAGCTAAGGCGAAGAGACAAAGCCACAGTGAGTGGTTTACACAATCAAAGCCGACAGATTTTGTCCAATGGTCTTTTTCTCATAGTAAAGGTTACTTAGGAAATTGAAAATATGGATAATTTTAAATCAAAACTTTCCTTTCATTTTAATTCTAATTATCCACAGAGTACTTGGTGTAATAGCAAGTGTTTTCATCAATAACTCTAAGACAAAGAAATGTACAGTTTTGACAGAAGGCACACATTTGACAGGATCCTCTAATTTGAGTCTGTTTACTTTTTGCAAATGGTGGAATTGGAGACAGTAGAGAAAGTTCTGCAGCATTAAGTATGATGTCACAATTAAAGGTTATAAAAAGCAAATACGAAGGTCCTTTGTAAAAGAAGTGGTTCACTGGATGCAAGTTGAATTTACAAATTAAGCTTTTGAAATTAATGCTATCAACTTATAAACATTTTTCCCTGGAAAGAAAAAAAAAAGTATATCTTACCTCTGCAGCATATTTCTTTTTATCCACAGTATGCTCAGAACCTTGCCCATCAAGTGAACCCCAGTGAAAGTGAAACTGAATCAATCTGTAAGTGCCATCCAGGGGTCCTCCCTTGAGCACTATAATTAAAAACATATATACGTGTAACATATATGTATGCATCTGCATACACATACACACATATGTATACACACATACACTCATACACACGCACATGAAACACGTCTAAATATTACCATCTTTAGTTCTGTTTTACAGTACTAAATGTTTGCCTTTCATCACATTTCACTCTGAAAATTCAATCGAGAGTCAAGTTTAGTCTATGGTGCTGAACAAAATCACTTTGTCTGTTTTTATTCCTCACATGTGTTGTCTGGAGAAAGGATGTTTTCACATCTTTCTTTCTGAGCATACTGATTCCTTTTTCTGGATTTGTTTTAGAGTCATAGATTCAGGTCCAGAGAGAGAAAATTTTAAGTGAAACTAATAATCCCTCTGTGAACCATTTAGGAAGCGCCCATGCAGCCACTGGCCAAATAATTGGTCTGCCACATACACTTGCAAACGTGGGACGGTCTGTTCTACCAAGACCCAATGGCTGCCATACAGCCTGCTTTGCTAACCTCTGATACCAGTTCTTACACACCCGAATTTGTGAAATAAGTATTCCATTGATCTTAACATTGCAAAATCCAATTATCCTCATATAGGCTTCCCGAATTCTTTAGAATTTGGACTGTCACTGCTGCTGGCTAGTTTGTCCCCTTAATTTTTTATTATTTATTTATATATTTTTAAATTATTATTATTATTATGGTGGCTCACACCTGTAATCCCAGCACTTTGGGAGGCCGAGGTGGGCTGATCACAAGGTCAAGAGATCGAGACCATCCTGGCTATTATTATTTTTTGAACAAAATCTTGCTCTGTTGCCCAGGCTGGAGTGCAGTGGTGCGATCTCAGCTCACTGTAACCTCCGCCTCAAGCAGAATTCAAGCGATTCTCGTGCCTCAGCCTCCCGAGTAGCTGGGATTACAGGCGTGCACTATCATGTCCAGTTCATTTTTATATTTTTAGTAGAGGCAGAGTCTTGCCTTGTTGCCCAGGCTGGTCTGGAACTCCTGAGCTTGAGTGATCCGCCCACCTCGGCCTCCTAAAGTGCAGGATTACAGGCATGAACCACCATGCCCAGCCAAAAATTTTTATTAAACCTCTTTGACCTTAATTTACTCATCTGTAAAGTGGACACACTAAATCATTTACTATTTTACTAAAAAGTTATGGATCGTCTTCTACATGCAGTGTAATGTGCTCTATTATCTCTAAGAACTTAAAATTCTAACTTGATAACTATTTCATGATTCTATTTTGGCATTAATGTAACTTCACTAAGCAAAATCAGTACTAAAACTCACATACTTGGGCTACGAACTATCTGTACATTATAAACAAGTTACGTCTTGACAGAGGATTAAAATAGTGTGAAATCACTCTTTCTCCCATCCACCAAGAAACTCTGTACCTAACTTTAGATATATTAATGAGATATTCAAAAGCTTTTAAAAGTAGTTTAGTTCTACAATTTAAATTTTATTTTTCTAGTACTGAGAATTAAACATCTGTTGCTATAAGTGTATTTTATTAGCTTTACTTTATAATTCCATAAAATAACGAGCCCAAATTTACTTTGGCATTGCAGAATAAAGGGATAACTTCTGTACAACAAGATTTGTTCATGAGCTTCACCTAAATATGCTTACATGGTAGCAACACCCATTCATCTATTCAAAGTGAAACACTGCTTTGAAGATATTTAAGCAGTGAGGTCTTTCTGTGGTTCTGATACAACCTCTGGTTGCCAGATCTGTTTTACAGTAGGCCAGGATAAAAAAGGAAGAATGAAAACAGAAAGAATTATAAATGGTGTTATGTTTCAGATCTGCTAAGAAATATGAATTTGGATGTATTCTGACAAAGTCACATCTCTTGGAACACCAAAACAACTTAATATGACAGTATGTTTCCTGATAATTCTATAAGGAAATATTAGCCTCTAATTCTAGACTCTTTTTAAGAGAATGAAAGAATTCCCTTTTTTAAAATAATAATATACCCTTAAAAATTAAATATATGTTCATGAAATAAATTAATACTGAAAAAAATCCTTTATGATAACTCTTTAAAGATAGCAACCAACTGGCTGATAATAAGAAGCAAATGTCATTTGTCACATCATTAATTCTACCAAGTGGTAAAACTAACTAAATAAAACCATACTAAGCATCTTGAGATAACCAGTTTTCTAAACGTAGCTTCTTTCTCCCCAGTGAAGAATCATAGCAGGATCTTACATTTTAAGGAGAATAAAGTTTATTGCTATTTCTTATTCTTATTCTTTCTCTTACAAATCTTAACATTTCATCTTAATTTGTTTCTAAGAACATTTAGAATTAGGCAAGAGTGTGTGCAAACTTTTATTAAACAATGCCTGCTAACAGCTAAGACAAAAAAAAAAAAAAAAAAGAAAAGAAAAAGTACTCTGGGCTCAATGATTAAACACATTCAGTGCTAATCTCCTATCACCAGATACCTGTTTTAGCCCCTGTTAAAATAAAACTCGTTGCTATGAAGATTAGAAACCCACTGTAACTAGAAAAAGTTATTAAATCCTTAACGTTTACTTGCTACAGAAGGCAGCAATTCTGGCAAACTCTTAGCATGGAGTTTAGTCAATGAAGTCCTTCAAAAACATGGTTATAATAAATTGCCATAAACTCAAACTTTTTATTTGCGAAAAATAAAAGATAATATTTTGGTTTAAGTTAGGGACTTTATGCTATATTCTGGATCTACTTATTTATTTAAATGACTCCATGCCATTTTCTAAACTGTTGCAGTTTAAAATGAAATCTATTTTCTAATGTAAAAATAATTTTTTAAAATAGCAGAAATTGCTAACTGCATATTTTTTCTCTGTAAAATCCAGCCATGGCAGTGGCGCTTTAAAGACTCAATGGTTTATTGTGCCCCAGAAATGTGTTTTGTGAGGGATGGAGACATAAATACAGTTTTCTACTCTAACGTTTTTTCAAGACCTCCCAAATTTAATTTAAATTCAAATCTCAACATCAAGAGCTCCAACCAATTTTAATTTTCATGATCTGTCATCAATTATACATACTCTGTATACAACACAAAACAAGCACTAAGTGTAATGTTATAGAATAATCTGTCTTCCTATACATATTATTTGAGGAAATTATATAAATTACTTTTTGAGAAAAATAAGAGATCTAGCAATATTGAAATGAATCACATTGCTTACACAAATTAAAAGCTGAACATTTAAAATTTTTTAATTTTTTCTCCCTAATCACTTAAACTAAATTAAGATGCACTGGAGTAACAGACTAAAGACCTTAATGAATGTCAACAGTTTCTTTTAAGTCCAAAATATAAATAAACTAGACTCAATAATCTTTTAGTTTAAAAATAAAATTTAAATGATTTTCTACTAATGAAGCAAATGACTAATTCTACAGAAAACATGTCATTTTCGGGACTATCTTTTCTATAAATAACCTGAAAATGTTAAAATCATGCATTACTGTGTTGCCTGTTGGCAGTAGCCAATAATCCTAGGGCTACGTGCCAAAATAGACAAATCTGGGGATAAAAAACATAAACGTGTTCCATTTGTTTTAAAGCAATAAGATGTGTAGCTGTCACTTTCGCTAGAGTAAACACAGTCGAAATTCAACAGAAGTTGTGGTTTAAGCTATGTGGCAATTATATAGGAGTAAAAAAAGAAGCTGTTTTGATGTGAATGTAGTAACTACAGTGTTTAGAATATGTTGGTCCATTTTCTAGGTATTTAGGGTTTTGCTGACACCATGACTGCGTGCATGACAAGCCCTTTCATTTGTTGCTATGTTTTCTTTTAACTTAGGACTGCTGTGGAAGAAAACTTTTAGAGCTTCAAAAGCAAGTCTCTGAAAGTCAAGCAGGATCCATGTATGAAGATCCATTATGTCATACAGACAATGGGGCACTTAGAAAGAGCACAGGTAAACTCATCCAGCTTCCTTTACTCTTTTCTTGAAATAACAAACAGATTTTAAAGATTCCAATTTCTAAAAAACAGAAATGATGTAAGACTTGGATAAGAGTTGGCCCAATAATTCTGGCATTGGCTTTCAAAATTTGTCCCTAACTTTGCAATAAAGCAGGAGAGTATTAAACTCCTTAATAAAAGTTAATAAGTTAGCAGGAGTTAATAATTTGACTACTATTCTTTTCTCCTAGATAAGGCCATTAATAAAACATCTCAAGCAGGGTGAGTTATTATTTAATAAGTTTTTTTAAAAACCTAAAGGGATTAGCAATTTTTCATTAACTTAAGGTGAATTTAAGGTGGCTTATTTTCAAAGGAATTTAGAAGATTGATGAGAGCTCTAACCCAAGCTTCTAGTTAAATCCTATTAACTCTACAGTTTAAAAAATTCTCTCAAGCTTAAATCAGCAATAAAGTCAACGCACTCAGTTCCTGATACCCAAGTACCTAAGTTTGGATATAAGAGAACATTTAAAGCATATTGGAAAACCTTAATTTATGAGAAGTTCTAGAAGGCTGAAATCTCATTAAGACAAAGAAGACAGGTAAATGAAATGCATTTAAATGCAGGAAATAAGAAGTATAGGAAATCTAAAAATGTTACCACCACAAAAATAACTCCTAACAAAAAGAGATGTTAAACTGTTGATTTTTTTAAATTAAATGAGTGAAATAAAAAACTTTTTGACTTAAGTGTACAGAAAAAAATGCCAGTTTTTAAAAAACATAGTATGTACAAACTAAATGTCAAATATGGTTATCCTTCAAATATTTTTATTGAAATCCTATTTTTAAGTGATTGCTATTTAGTCCCTCCAGCAAACTAGCAAGGAGATGACTTAGCAAGTTATTTAAACTCTTCGGCTTCAGTTTCTTCATGTTTATTTTAGATGAGTTTAAGTAGAGCATCTCTACTCTTTGTTTTGGCTTTGAGAGCCTAGGATTGTCTTATTTAAAAAAAAAAAAAAAAATTCTAAAGGGAGTTTTTCCACATGTTTTTTCTTTGTGTGTGGTTTTGTTTGTTTGTTTGTTTGTTTTGAGATGGAGTCTCATGCCATCAACAGGATAGAGTGCAGTGGTGTGGTCTTGGCTCACTGCAACCTCCACCTCCCGGGATCCAGATTCTCCTGCCTCAGCCTCCTGAGTAGCTGGGGTTACAGACGCATGCCACAACACCCAGCTCATTTTTTTGTATTTTTAGTAGAGACGGGGTTTCACCCTGTTGGCCAGGCTGGTCTTGAATTCCTGACCTCAAGTGATCTGCCTGCCTCAGCCTTCCAAAGTGCTGGGACTACAGGTATGAGCCACCATGCCTGGCCCCTACATGGCATAATTTTTAAAAATTCATTCTGTAGATGTCTTTTCCCTTAATATTGACATTTTAATATGTTCTGCATCCTTGTTTAACCAAAGTAACTGAAAATGTGGAAAAGAGAGGCAAAATTACAAAGGAATCTTTCCTATGCAAATGAGGGCAAGTCCTTCCTGACCTTGCTTTGAGTATGCCTTCTTGCCTTTCTGGAGCACATGCTGTGCTCTCTTAAGTCCCCTGGTATTTCCTATCTCCCTTTGCCTGGACTCTTGTCCAAGACATCAAAATCCTTCAAGCCTCCACATAAGCCTTATTTACCCTGGAAAGTCTTTCCTGTCTTACACAGTTAGACTGCTAAGCCTCCTTCACGTTTCCATAGTTCCTCGGAATACTTCCTTTCTGCACTTATCAAAGTGGCAGTCAGGGTCTACTATTTCTATGTCTTTCTACTTTAGATATTTCCCGCATGGGCTCCAGGAAACAGGAGAGGGACTAGGCCTCCACCCTGCTTTCATGATGCTTAGCTTCCCTTGCATTTAAGTGGTGTTAGTAATGATTTTTTTTTTTTTTTTGTAGAAGAACTAGGTGGATAATACATGTGTCTCTAAAGGCATGGGTGGGAGCCCCTACCTAAACGCCATGGTTTTTATCTGTTTCACAATCTAAACATGGCCAACTTCTTTAAAAATGTATGCATTGCTCTCCACAAGAAATAGCTACTAAAAATGTAGCTAGACCTAATTAGTTACTGCTTATGGAGAAATCCATCAAAATTTAACAGATTCATGGTAAAATATATAACTATATAATAACTTCATACATAAAATAAGTACATATTCAGTATGATAAACAGAATGCTTCGGAAAATATAAAAATAAAATTTTAAAATACCATCCAATGATGGGAACTAATCTTAAAGCTGTTAAAGAAAAAGTTTATTCAGAAATCTTACCTCAGGTGCAACATATACAGCAATTGTCTAATAGAGGCGGTCAAAGGGTTCAAATTGTGACAACAACAGAGGCCATTTATTGAGGAACTTCTATGCGCCAGGCACTGGGCTAGGTGCTTTACATATACTGTCCCATTTCATCCTTCCACTGTGGCAGACACTATTGTTACTCCAACTTAACAGTTAAAAACAACTAAAACCTAGACAGTATTACTCGCAAAGTCTCTGAGCTAGTTGTCGGCAGAGCTAGAACTCAACTCCAGGTCTCTCTGACCCCAGTCTATGCTGATAACCACCAGACCATATGTTCAAATCCACTTTCCAATAATATGTGTTACTAGAATAATTTATTTCACTATCCATTTTCTTTTTTTTTTTTTTTTTTTTTTTTTTTTTGAGATGGAGTCTCACTCTGTCGCCCAGGCTGGAGTGCAGTGGCCAGATCTCAGCTCACTGCAAGCTCCGCCTACCGGGTTCACGCCATTCTCCTGCCTCAGCCTCCCGAGTAGCTGGGACTACAGGCGCCCGCCACCTTGCCCGGCTAGTTTTTTGTATTTTTTGGTAGAGACGGGGTTTCACCGCGTTAGCCAGGATGGTCTCGATCTCCTGACCTCGTGATCCGCCCGTCTCGGCCTCCCAAAGTGCTGGGATTACAGGCTTGAGCCACCGCGCCCGGCCTCACTATCCATTTTCTAAGGACGATAAGGAACCTCATCTGCTTTCATTTGTTGGAGATTTGTTTCTTCAGTGTTCCAAAAAAGACTCAAAGTATCCAATTTCTATGTAGCATCCAATGAGATACAAAATTTGGTAGACATTACATCCATTGAAAACAAGGACATCATTGTGGCTCTTTCAAAAAGTACAGCTACAGACTAAAGTAGCTCACTTCTTTTGGTTTGTAAATGACTAGACATGAAATGTTATAGTATCATTTCTGTATGTGTAATACCTTGAGACCTTTGGCCTTGTCATGTTATAAATATACAGTATTCTTTACAAGAAAAAAATGCTTAATTTAATTATATAACACTGTTCCTTTGGAGTGAGAGAAATGCTTGGGAAAGCAATGTAGCAGAATCACTGAACTGTCTTCAATGTACAACCTTTACTTGATTCTAATAAATCATCATACTGTGTCAGAATGTGTGAGTATGATTGTGAGTGTGTGTGTGTGTGTATGTATGTGTGTACTGGGGAGGGGTGCACACAGGCAGGCACAGGTAGGTTGAAAACATTTCTCAGATGATCTCCACATTATCCCCCATCTAATTGTCTTCCAGAATCACCATTTCAGAAAGTCAGGTGTTTACAAATTTTTTAAAAGTTGAAAGGAGGGAAGAATTCTTTTTACAAAACCAAGCTGACTATATAGGATAGCTGCTGACAAAGAATAGTCAACCCAAATGGTTATAAATACATGTTATACAATATATTAGTACCGTAGGTCACTACTCCAAAACTTTCTCATTTTGCTCCACCACTCCCCTCACTCCCACCACCAAACAAAATGTGTTTGCAGCACCATTTCATTCAATGACCTTCAGAGGAAAGCACTCAGGAAAATAGGGCACTGGCAATTAAAGTAACTGCTGAGCAAAGAAGGCAGCTACTATGTCTGAATGGGATTGTTCTCTTGTTTCAAAAGAGAGAGAGATTTAAAAAAAAGCAGCATTTTTTTTTTTTTTTTTTTTTTTTTTTTTTTTTACAGTGAGCATCCTGCAAACAGCTCTATTACAAATAAATACGGTAATTGGTTTTGTCAGTAATGGGCCAGGTATGTCCACCAACTCTACAACATATTCGTTTGTGGAATGAATTTCTGAGTAGATATCAAAATATGCTGCCATCTTTATCACACTAGCCCAATCTTAAGAAATACCGATAACATTTTCCAAGAATTTCAGCATTTTAAATTGGCTTGTTTTTTGTTACTCTTCTCGCTGCTACCTTGAAGATAAGGCTCACTAAGATATACTTTTTAATGGATAGGCATCAGCTCTGGAAGACAAATATTTTACAATCTTAAAAGTTCAATTAGTGCAAATCTCATCATGATTGATCTTTATTGCTAGGGGACTTTGCGCCTTTTGTGACTTTTCACAGGCATATTGCAGTTATTCAATGCCCTACATAGAAGTCAGGGATTTCACAGAGGAGAAATGGCCCCGGGACACTTCAGACTAATTAGCCTACTTCTCAGAATCTGAGACCTAATGAAAATGATCAGGGTGGCATCCTTGAGTCCTGAGACAAACTGTGCTATTAAGAGGGTTCCTACCACTGTTCCTGGCTCCTTCCATGAAGCTCGGAAAACAGCTACTGTCTAAAATACATAAGTTATTTTCTAAACACTGACCTGCTTTGTCCTGAGAGTCATCAAACTCCACGTTGAAAGAATGACCATTGTTGAGGATCCTCAGAGAAGTTGCTTGATCATAGGAAACAGACAGGGGCTTCAGGGAAGGGTCATACTTGGCTGTATGAGTGTCGATGTCAACAGGGGACTGGCGCTCTCCCTTGGCAATGGGGAAGTCCTTATGCCAGTGCTCAGGTCCTGGGGGAAAGAAGACGTGTGAATCCCCCATTGTAGGGAAAGGTACACCCAGACCCCTAGAGAACAATCATTCCGGAGCCTATCTGCTCAGTTCCAATTTTAGAAGCACCACTTAACAGTGGGGTAAATTTTGTCAAAACACGTAATCTGTGCCTCAGTTTCCACATTTGTAATATGGAATAATTAGAAATTTACCTCATAGGTGTCGCTGTAACAATTAGAATTGATACATATAAAGTTCTTAGATCACTGAGTGCTATATAAATATTAGCTATTTTAAAGTCGTTTTACTGAAATTCAGCAAGTGAAGTTTGGCAGACACTAATGTCAGGGCTTGTGGTTGGGATTTTGGGATATGCAAGCTCACTTAAGACATTCAAGGAGATCCGGATCCTTTCCTCACTGCCCAGGCCCGGGCCCACCTCTCCTTTAACCGTCAGGGTCCCCACTACCTAGGAAGCCCCACACCTTCCAAAGATGCGCTAGGTGCGCCAGAGGCATGCTTCTCTGCTCCGCTGGCTTGGAAGAACCAGGTCTGAGGCCAAGATAAAATCTGATTCCTGGTGTCCGACCCCCTAACATTAGAAGTCGAGAGATGAAGGGAACACTCGGAAATCAGCGCCATGGATTCAAACCAGCACTGGAAAATGCCCCAGGACAGTTCGTGCTGAGCGCCTTAGCCACAGGTGGTGCTGAAACTGCAGGGGTGTGTGGGGGTGGACTGGGGGGGAGGGGAAGGGGGAAGGGGAGTCTCTTAATTTCTCTGCGATCAACAACTAGAATTTTCCGTTACAACCCTTCCCCGCCTCCTCCTAGGTCCGGTTAAAATGATCCCCCAGGTCGGGACCCGGGAGGGACTGTCCTCGGGTCCCGCGGCCAGGGCTGCGCCTCCCCTCCTTCGGGCCCTGTGCGCCTCGGGCGGACGCGGGGATTCCTCGACAGTGGCCTCGCAGCTGGGGCAAGGGGGGCATCCCCGGCGCCGGGGAGCCGCGAGGGGAGCGAACGCCCGGGGCGCACCTGAGCATCCAGCGCTCCCCGCGGCCGCAGTAAACAGCATGTGCGGGTGCTGTGGGCCCCGGGCCGGCATCCAGGCTCGGGGATCCGGGATCTGGGGGCCGCCGCGCCGGCCACCGCCGGCACTCACCGTTGTGCTTGCCGTACCCCCAGTGATGGGACATGATCGCGCCGGCGGTCGGGGCTGGCCAGGAATCGGCACCGGTCTAGCGGCGGCAGCTCGGGCGCCTGCACTGTATGTCCGCGGGTCGTGCCGGCACCGGCTTTTATAGGCTCCCGCCAACTTCGTGCTCGGGGGCGGCCCGGGGGAGGGGGCCCGGGTGGACCTAGGCGACAAGGGGAGGAGGTGACGGGCGGAGGTGATCTCCCCGCGCTCGGGGCGGGCCGGGCGGGCTAGGCTTCGGGGGCGGGGAAAACGCCCTCTCGGCGGGCGTTCAGCTGGGCTCCGGGGCTCCTCTCCCGCCGCCCGGCTCCCCTCGGCCCGCGTCCGGGCCCCGGTGTCCTGGGCTGGCAGCGAAGCTTGGATCTCTGGGCTCGCGTCGGCTGCGTTGGCTCCTGGGCTCCTCCGTCCGACCCGGGCCGCGGAGCGTCTACGCGCACCCCATCCCCCTCCCGGGCGCGGAGTCTGGCGGCGGCGGGGACTGCTCGGGACCCGGACCCCCGGCGCCTTTCATCCCCTGTCCCCATTGTGATCTGTCTCCTGGTCCTGGAGCCCTCCCGCCCCACCCGCGCCGGGGTCTCCAGCGCAAAAGGCTCCGTTTCTGGTTTCCCCGGCCTGGGGCTGGCAAGCTGGGTTAGGAGCTATGACCTTGGGGCAAATAGGGATAAGATCCTAGAGGCGCAGGGGAGCGCGCAGCACTGAGTGCTGAGAGCCACGCGCCCTCTGCTGCACGGCCGTGGAATAAAACGAGACAGCGGCGCCACAGTCCCCTGCCCGCAGCCCACGCTCGGGCCAGCCTGGAGGATTGCATTTCCTCGTAGGCTGGCAGAGCCTCAGACGAAGTGTTCATCTTCTCCTTCTACTTTCCTTCTCTTTAAAAAATTAACGTGGGTGTCCTAAGTTGAGTACATATTGATTTGAAATAACCAAAACTTTTAACAAATCACTTTTCTCGGAAGAATCTAGTATGAGAAAGATAATTTCTTCCAAAGATATGAGAAGTTCCCAGGCTGGCCAAGAAAACTTGGCATCTGGCATACCTAGGAATCATTCAAAATAGTTTAATAGGAAGGACATTTTGAGGCCAGCCAGCATTATGACTTTCGTGGGTCCTATGGCGTTTCGCCTTGGGGGTTCCCTTTTTCGTAAACACGCATTTATACCTACGCTGAGATAAAGATAAATACCTTAATATTATATATTTAAACATTTTCCTTGATCAAAACCTATTTTTTTCTTTTTTGTTCCTATTTTAAAAGGAAACATTTTCCTGAGCATCTAAAAGTATTGTGGACCTGAGGCACTGTGCTTACAGGGTCTAATGGGTAAGTGAGGCTGTTTTGAGATATAGACAGAATTCATTTCCTACAAGGGACTTTGCCACAGAAAAAAAATCCGGGGGATTGTGGGAAGGAGTTCGGTTCTGTGGTCTCTGCAATCTCTGAGGGCAATAGTATTAGAGTAACAGTTAGGGAAGCAGGACACAGTTTAATGTGATTGTGTCGGCCTTGACATCACATTACTTACATTTGAAAATATATAGATAAATAAAAGTTAAGTTATTAGTGTACATTTTTGCAATATTTATCTCAAAATCACTCTTTACTATTTATTTCAGTCAATTTCACCCAAACAAATACGATTCATGTTTAGACTTACTTGTTCTTCTTCTAAGATTCTAGAAAATTGTGTGCTTCTGCTTATGTGGGTTTTGGGTTGATGTCACAGGGAATTCTTAGGCACGAAAGCAGCAATACATTTTTTAAATTTTTAGGACCATTGCAAAATGGAGTTTATTTGTGCCTCTGTAGGTGCATCCTATCTGTTGGGGCCCAGTGAGGTAACTTTGATTCTTTACATAACTTTCAAATTGTTAAATTTTCAAATTTTCAAATTAACTTAGTTGCTGTGAGACTCTTCACTTGGCCCTGGGGATATGGCGTTGATAGGTGCCAAGAACTGAGTACAAAGTTTATGAATGTAGAGTGGGTTCCCGGGATTCTGCAGAGGGAGCCAGGCTATTTGATCAGCAGAAATGCTTGTCTTTCATTTTCTGTGAAGCTGGATTATGACTTTCCTAATAGGGATGAAGTAAGAGCATGTTTGATTCTTAAATATGTGTAAAACTTCAAACACCACCAAATTGCAGTTCACCAAATGGATTATTGTTGTGGGAATTTTCCCTTATCTCTCACTTCTGGAAAGTGAATTAATTCACAGTGGGAGCAGGCCCTCCCCACAGAGCTGCTGTTAAGGAGAGTGTCACATGTTCACCACAGGGTGGAGAGTGGTTCGCCTTTGGTTACTCAGAAGCAATCTGAATTTTTTAGTAGCGTTTTTGGTAGTACAGTGGTTAGCTTAGCATTGTTTTATTTTCCTAGTCAATTTTTTTAAATGGACTTAACTTTATGCATTCATGTCAGTCAGTCCCAATCTAACTTTATTTTACTGAAGGCATTCTTAGCAGGCTGTCATGATTCACTGGCTGCAAAAGACTACTCTAATACTGGATTTGTTAAAATAAAAAAAAGTACTTACCTTATTATGTACCTATGTTTCCATCAGAGGGAAGGATTGGTTCATTTCAGAATAATCCTAAGTAAAGGAACTGACAGTAACTGGAGAAAAGTACTTTTCTTTGCCCCAGAAAAAAAAAAAAAAATCAGTCAGTATATCAGGAAAATGTAATATAAAAAAATCTTAAAGTCTGTGTTCCAATTATTGGGATAAAAAAACTTCTAACATATTAATCTTAGTAAAAATGTAAAAGAAAAAGTATTTGCTTTTTCTCAAAAAATGTAAAGATATTGTTAAGATATTTTACAAAGTGAGATATACATTATTTATTAAATATTTAATTAAAAAGCTAATAAAAAGCCAGATATTCTCATACTTGTTACAATTATAGTGTTAAAGTAAATATCTGGGACTGGACTCAGTGGCTCATGCCTGTAATCCCAGCACTTTGGTAGGCCAAGGCAGGCGGATTGCTTGAGCTCAGGAGCTCAAGACCAGCCTGGGCAACATGGCAAAACCCCATCTTTACAAAAAATAAAAAGTTAGCCAGGCATGGTGGTGTGCCCCTGTAGTCCCAGCTGCTTAGGAGGCTGAGGTGGGCGGATCGTAGCCCAGAAAGTCGAGGCTGCAGTGAGCCATGATCGTGCCACTGCACTCCAGACTGGGAAACAGAGTAAGACCCTGTCTCAAACAAAATTAAAATAAATAAATATCTATGGAGGCCAACAGCCACTTATTTCTTGGGGCTCCCATAGATCTTTGCGTGCACATCCTTCTGTCCTAATATTAGCAATTCTGCATTGTAATCAGACACTCTATTGTAATCATTGGCTTATAATCCAATGACCCAATAAACTGTTGACTGCTCATTTGTAAAGCAGGAATAATGACACCCACCTCATTGTTGTAAGAATTCAGTCGGTAAGCATAGGTAAATCACCTGTCACGTGTAGGCACTCAGTAAATGATGGCTATTCAGTTCCTCCTAGACAGTGCTAAACAGTTAGAAAATAATGTAAGGAATGCAAAATTAAACACCTGGGCCAGGTTCAAGGGAAACATTTAAGAGGAATGAGTCTCCAGGAGCAAGAGGCGTTTTTTTTTTTTAACTGTTTTTTATTTTTCAGTTTTTATTTTTTTGTGGGAGGACAGAGGAGTGTTTGTGTCATGGAGATGTGCATTCTACCACACTTGTGTTTTTCTTCTTAAACTGTGCCCCCTGAAGTTGGGTACTGTGTCACATTATTTATCTCTGTATCTTAGGCACCTAGCACCCTTTACCTAGGCTGAGTCCCAGGATACATGTAGTGGCTACTCACGTAGTACTCCTTGAAATTATAAACTTTGAAAAATCCAAATGGAGATAACGACAGTTTCACTTTGCAGAAGTTAGTAAATAATTTTGTTACAGATTACAGTTAGCAAATAACGTTGTGCTAAAATTAGGTTGGTTTTGAATCTGGATTAATTTACTAGCTTTGTGACTTTGGACAAATTGCTTGACTGTGCTAAGATTCAATTTCCTCGTCTGTAAAACTAGGGTAACAATAATACCTACGTCACAGAGTTATGGTGAGGACTAAGATGATACAATGTGTGTGAGGGATTTAACCTAGTGCCAATAGTTAGAACTTGATCAATGTTAGTTGTCATTACTACCATTACATGTTTCTCAGTTCCTATTTTGTGCTTAATATTTTCTATGTGATAAGTGGGCTACACAAGATGACTCGTGTCTTCATTCATTCACTCAGCAAATCATTCCGAGTGCTATTATGTGTCAGGCATCAGCACAGAGACTATAGCCATAAACCAGATCAACATAACTCCTGCTCTCACAGAGTTGACATGGGGATGGATGGGGGTACTATACAATAAATGACTCAAAAAAAAAAGTAAATTTCCAATACTGAGAATTAGTATGAGGAAAGTAAAACAAGAATGAGGTAAAGAATAACAAGTGAGGAAATCCTACTTTAGATGCAGTGGTTATAGAAAACCTATTGAAGGAAGTGCATTTGAGGAACCACTAAAAAAAGATCTGGGGAAGGGCATTTCAGGCAGAGGAAACAGCAAGTATAAAGGCCCTGAGAAAGGAAGTTTCTAGAACAGAAAAGCTTGTGACTGGAGCATGGCGATTGAGGAAGAAAAGACAGGTAGTGACGTCAGAGAGAGTCAGGGGCTACAGCCTGCAGAGCCTTGCAGACAATGATAGCAAGAAAGGATTTTATACTGGTTGCACAGGGAAGCCACTGGGGAGTGGCTTATACACAGGTGTATTATGTGCTGGGTGGGTGTAATACAAACTGCAACAATATCGCATTGTAGAATTAAAAGAAGTTTGGAGGTTAACTGGTCCAATTCTTTATTTTATAGATGAGGAAACTTGTAGAAGTCCCCAGATACAACATGCTGTTCCCTAGCTCCTTGCTTTTATTCATCTGACAACTTCCTTTACAGAAAGATCCAAACTCCTTCTTCTGACTATAAAGCCATTTAATCCTGTCTCTGGCTTCCCTCTTGGGCTCTGAGTCTCTCAGTATTCTTCTTCGGTAAGATGGGAGGCAGCATCACATGTGGTCAAGAGCCCAGGTTTTATAGTTTGGATTTGGCTTCTAGGACTTCTTCACTACATGATCTTATATCATTTGTTTCGCCTCCTCAAAACTCAGTTTCCATATGTGAAATGTAATGAGTACCCAGGGCTGCTGATCGTGTCAAATGGACTAGTGTGTGCGAATTGGTTGTGTAAATGAACATGATGCCTTGTATGTTGTTAGCTACTCCATTAGGATTATTGTTATTGTAGTCAAGAGTCATAGAGTTGTGAAATGGGAATCGACTTTGTAATAAGACAGACCTGAGTTCCTACTCTGACTCAAATACTTACTTGCTGCATCACCTTGAGCAAAGTAAGCAGTCCCTCTGAACTTCACGTGCTTTATTTGTGGATGGGGACTGGGCGGAGTGGGGCGAGGGGAATTCTACCTCCACAATGTGATGAGAATGAATGTCTGGAAGATGCTAGATACAATCCTGGCACATTTTCTTTGTTGAATAAATAGTATGATTGTCATTGCATGTTATATTTTCCATTGTCAAATAACAGATTGACCTTTCTAGTTCTCTAGCTTGGATGAAAATTCACACGTATTTAGTTAACATTATTTGAGTTCCTGATCTATAAAAACAGCTAACACTTATTGAAAACTGATTATGCACCAACACAGTTCTGAATACTTCACATAGTCCTGCTCTATAGCTGGTGACATTGAGGCATAGAGGTAAGTCAGATTACCCCAGGTAACTCAGCTAGGAAGTGATGAGGCCAGGTATGAAACCAGACAGTTTGAACTATTAGCCATCTGCTGTGTTGTCTCTCCAAGGGCCAGCAAAGTGCCTTCAAGGAGTTTATAAAGGCACCTGCCTTGTCATGATGGAATAGCAGTGCATTAAGATTATGTAAGCAGTACTCCTCTATAAAATAGAATGTTCTATCAAAATGCTGGCCATTTTTAGGGTTTCCTGCTAAATTCCTTTTAACTATTTAGGGTAGCAGGGGATAACAATAACTTTACATATAATAAACAGTTGAATTCAACTTCCCTTAGTAAATAACTTTTCAGACTTTTAAAAATGTAGTTTCTGAATGTGTCTTTGTTTTTTCATAATGACTAGTAACACTTAACTTTTCTATAAGTAATAAAATCTATTTAGTTTTGAAGAGTAGTGGATGAATTCCAAGCTCATTACCTAGTTTCACTTTCAACCAGAACTGGAAGAAGTATTAAGTGGGACAATTACACTAAAAATAAGCAAAGTACACATTTTAAATATTTTATATTCCGGAACAACTGCCACGTGTGATACTGTCATCTATCTAATAAAAATAAAAGTCCACCTCTTCTTAGAACATAGCTTCTCTGCTGGAGGCAGTTTTGCTCCCCAGGGGGATGTTGACAATGTCTGGACACATTTTTGGTTTTCACAGCTGGGGGAGACAGGGACTGTGTGCCATTGGCCTCTAGTGGATAGAGGCTGGGGATGTTGCTAAACATCCTACAATTCAGAGAATCACTTACTGACAACAGTGAATTTTTCTGTCTGAAACGTTAATAGTACCAAGATTTTGGAACCCTACCTTAAGAGTATACATAAGGTAATGCTTTTGTAAAAGGTCTGTGTTAGAGTTGCATATGTGTCCAGCAACATGTGAGCCCTAGGACAGGGCTTTGCCCATAATACTCCCTCGCTTATCTTTTGTTTATTGGATTGGATAGAAAAGAACAAAATCCAGCCTCTGCACCTTAAGATTATTGTCTCTTCACTTTGCTTCAACACACTTCCAATGATGGCTTTGCACCTAAATCATAGTGACTTGGTTAAGTTAATATTAGCTTCACCACGTGATTAAACTTCTCTTTTGCTTATAAATCACCATTTTGTATAGGGGAATTTTTGACTTCCCTTTAGTTATAAGAATAATTTAACATTTTCCATGCAAGGGGAATTGTAGGCATTATGAATAAGTTTTTTCCTCCTGTTCAAGGGCAGGAGTCCTCATTCACCAGTGTCACTAACTGACAACTGTCTTAAGAGTATACAAGTGGAAAATCAGCACTTTATAATCCTATAACATATGTGGATAGGCTATAGGAAACAAAGATAATTATATTTTATAACTCTGTAGTTTTCTCGTTTGTGTTTATCCAGGTTGATTCTAAAGAAGATAGAAAATCTATATGCATGAAAAGATGTCTTAAAAAGTTTTGAACTACTCAAAATTAAGATTTGGGGAAATAGAAGTAGTATATAACCTAAGAAAACTGCTGCTGGCTGTGAACCCCCGTGGCATTTTCTTTGCAATTCTTTGCTTCTTGTTAGATTGTATGTGTTTTTACCATTTCACACGAACTTTTAAAGATTATTCCATGTAGTTAGCTCTATGCTTCTATTAGTGTCTTTCTCTCTCTCTTCCATCTGAGTACAATGGCTAGAAAATAATACACACTTGAAATAATAAATGTCATTTAAATATTTTAATGAACAGAAGCAATAGTCAAGTATATTTCCCTAGACCTATGTATTGTGAATGCTTTTTTCTTTCTTTTTTTATCTTTTGCCAGCTTTGACCAAGCCAAAAGAGTTACAGCCAAATTCAAAAAGCCACCCAACCCAAGATCAAAACTGATGAGTCAAAAATGTGTGCTATTCCTCCAAGAACTCATTGACATGCCAGTCTCTGACCTTCCCAGGATGAGGCCATTAGCTCATGAACCTAGACTGGCATTCAGTATTTTAGGGGTTTCATTGTACCATCTCTCCAACCATCCATCCTTCTTTCCATGTATCCATCCATCCATTCTTTCCTTCAACTGTGCAGCAATTCACAGCAGTCTTAATGACTCTCTCTTTTTTAAGATTTGTTATAGAATTATCTCCTTCTACTTCCACTCTCAGGTAGTCCCCACTCGGTGAGACAGTGAATAAGACAGCAGGCCAACATGGCTGGTGAGAAACCACAGGACAGAACGAAGTGGACCAGTTGGCAGGAGATTCTGTAGGCTGATTTTGTTAGCATTCGACTCTGTACCAGCTGCCCCCCACATGACCCTGTACACACTTCAGGGGTGCACATGATGACTGCCCCATGACAGGAAGAAAACATGAGAAATTCTATTTATAGTTAATTTTTTAGCCACTAAAATTTTCTACTTTGTTTATATTTTATAATATACAAAATAACAAAATACTGTGAATATATACTTTATATTTTTTTAATGCAATCTTGCAGGAACATGTGGAAGAACTGTGTCCCAGGGGCCCTACATCATTCAAAAAGAGTCCGGAGTCCATTGCTGACCCAAAGACCCAGGTGACCCAGAGCCGTGTTTTGCAGGTCGCCTGTACCCTCAGTCCTGCTATCTGTTCCTTCTTTCCTATGGCACTGATATCACTATTCAACATGTATTTCATGCCCAGTGTGTTGGGCACTGTGCTTGTGCCCGATAAGCCCTTTCGTTCGGTATTCACAGCCATGTCTAGTATCATTTCTCTTGAGCAATGTTTGGAAGTCCCCTTTATCTTTCTATTTTTTTCTTCTCTTTGATGCTTCTAAGTAGTTCCTTAACCTGCTTTTATTTCTTCTGTATTTGACACATAAACACTTTTGAAAAGCATGAAATCTTTTCAAAAAGAGCCTTTCTTATGGCCGGGCATGGTGGCTCACACCTGTAATCCCAGCACTCTGGGAGGCCAAGGTGGGCAGATCACTTGAGGTCAGGAGTTTGAGACCAGCCCTGGCCAACCTGCTGAAACCCCATCTCTACTAAAAATACAAAAATTAACCAGGCCTGGTGGTACATGTCTATAATCCCAGACAAAACCCCGCCATTGCACTCCAGCCTGGGTGACAGCAGAGTGAGACTGTGTTTCAAAAAAAAAAAAAAGAGCCTTATTTTAGTCATCTGTGTATACTTTTAAAACTATATACCAAATAGTGAATACTTTTGCTCAGCTGTAGCTGTAAACTTTCTTCTTTATGCCTTGTGGTGATTTCATAATTCCTCTGCAACTCTCTGCTCCTCTTGGGGCCTCATCAATGTTTCATATCAATTAAGCTCCCAAGAATAAGAGACTCAGTACACCGCACAATCTTGACAACAGGCCCTTTGTTAGAGAAAACACACGAAAAGGAATGAATTAGACCTTCTCAGATAAGATGTCATTAAAATACTCTTTTAATTAAGAAATATTTATGATAGGCTGTCTGAAATTTACATATCAAGTTACAAGTTAAGCCGCAAAGTACTTACTATTCCACCCTGCCACTCCCCAGCCCACCACCATCACAACTGACGGTGACTTCTAGTAATTTACTGTCTGAGGTAAAGCTTTTTTTAAAAAAAATTCTCAGCTATACTATAAAGCTCGAGGTAGTAATTATCAGTACCTGAACATACATGGGGCCTATGTTGTTTGTGGAGGAAATTGACCTGAATTTACCATCTATTTGGCAGGTGTGGAGTGGAATGTGTCAGTTGGAAATGCTTATTGGATTTTCAAAAGCATCATACTTTGCTAATCATGACTGTGAAACAAGGATTTGTATTAGGAAGAGGTATCTTTATTATGTATGTGAACTTGCCATAAATATCTCTACGCAAAACTGAATGAAATGGAGAACTAAAGTCACTAATGAGAAAATTAAGGCAAACTTAGAGAAAAGAGAGAGTGGGGTAGTTCAAGTACCAGCATGAATCATGCCAATTAGTGTCATCACAGTCTAATGCCACAGACTCATTGCTAATCTACCTCTTCAACTTGCACATTAGAAGCATGAGTGCTAAAAGAGATAAATATGCGGGGAGAGACTCTGCTGTTATATCTCCTAAAACATGTCGCTTTTATGCTAAGTGAAATTAATTATTAAGATTAAAATTTGCAAATGAGAAGCTTTGGATATATGTAAAGCTGCTTCTCTTCTTCCATGCATACTTTTTTTATAGAGAAGCCTGGGTTGCAGCAACAGACATCTGTATATACTGCATTGAGAAAGTACAAGAACTTTCCCTAACTGAGGAAGTATAAAAACTCATTGAGATGCCAGTCTCTGGCCTTCCTAAGATGAGGCGACAGCTCCCAGTAGCTCGTGGACTTAGACTGGCATTCAGTATTTTAGGAATTTCATTGCACCATCTATCTGTTCATCCATCCATCCCTCTATCAGTTTATCCATCCATCTATTCATTCCTTCAACCATGCAACAAATATCTTTGGGCTCCATTCTAGGTTCCAGATACTATGTTAAGTGCTGGGGCTTCAATAGTGTAATGAAACAGATAAAGTATTTACTTTCACAAAACCTCCCTGCTGCCACTACTTATCACACACACACACACACGCACACACACACACAACCAGCTCTTATATTACAAACATAATTTAAAAGCGTTGTTGTTACTCCTAAATTAGTTCCCAGTGTGAGAATCTAAGCTCCTATATATTCACTGATGTGCAGCCTTCTCAGTTCTTAGTTCTTCCCAGCACTTGGACTTGCCCTTACATCTGCTGTGCTTGGCTTGTACAATTTTCCCACCCTTAATAGGCCCCCTTCTTTGGGGTCCTGATCCATCCACGTGCCTTGTGATGCTTTAGATCTTGCTGTAAACTGATCTCACAGGAGCAGAAGTGTGAATTCTGTGAGCGCAGTATTTTCAAACACTTCCTTTTGTGTTATAGTTCTGTGGGAGCCAGGTTCCTTTTAGGGTAAGAATTCCCTTGAACAAATGCATTTGGAACCATCCAAATTTCAAGTGCGCTGAATACATATTATAGAAATGTATGGACATGTTGAAACAGAGAATATGTACACTTAATGGCCAAAATATTTCCCTGGAATTCCACTCTCCTCTACCTGAGAAAGATTTAAATACAAGGGAGGATTTGATTCCTGTTTACTGCACAGAGTCAGTTCTAACCTGGCTAAAATTAGCTTTTAAATCACTGGGTTTTATGCTGCTGCTGCACACGTGGTCCCATGTGATTACACCATTAGATTCGCTCTTACTCCTGCTGATTACCTGTGATTACTTACGCGGTCAAGTTGTCGAGTGGCAGCACCTACTAAACACCTTCACACCTAAAGTAGTGCTTTAACCCTCTACTTAATTCCTTGATGCTAGATTTTATGCCTAGACTGTTTTATCTCCTTTTTTTTTTTTTTTGTAGTCGAATCACCCCCAAAGTACAAACTCTTCTCTCAAGTTTGACTTGTGCATCTCATTTAGGATTCTGACTTTATGGCATGCTCAGACAAGTCCAAAATCAATTTCATGGCAGGAGACTTTCTGTATTTACTATTAAGATAGATTTCCACTTCATGCTGCACTCCAAGGGCTTCTATCTTGCTAACATTTGAAAATCAGTATTGAACAAAAGGAACGCTATGGTTCTTCCACCTCTCCTCTTTGGTTTATTTTCTGGATGTTTTGCTAACTCTGTATGTTTCTCAGGAGATGGGTAGAACTCCTGGAGCAGAAGCTTCCTCAGGAAAAGTTATTTGGTCCTCCTCTGAATCGCTGCTTCTAGTGATGTGCTGGTTTCCAACGTCACCACATCTTGTTTTGCCTGCTATATATATAGGATAAAAGTTACTGTTTTAAAATACCATTTTCACCAATAACAACCAGAGGTGAGCCTGTTATAGAAACTCTTTTAATATTACCTGTTGATGAGGTGTGGATTCACGATATTACTAATAGATACCTAAAGAAAGAAATGTAAGTTTAGGTATTGAATAAGGCATCCAATTTTTTCTTGGTTGATGTGAAATTAATTAATAAAAGATCATCGTTAACTCCTATTGTGAGTTATGTCAGAAGGACTATTCTAAGTGGTTGACAAGGAATTCTTAAAATCTCTCTGGAGGCAGCTATTACTCTCATTCCTGTTTACAGATGAGGAAACTGAGGCATAGAGAAATTAACTTGCCTGATGCACACATTCAGCAAGTGTTGTGTGTCTTGAATCTAGTCCTGAATACTGAAGAGGGCTTTAAAATGTCAATTTCCCATTATTTAAGTTTCATTGCAATAACTACTATTCTTTTATCCCTCAGGCCTTATTTTTGGCTATAAAGACTCTTAAAAATATGTAAGAATCCTTCACTCTCTTTTCTTTTGCATAGGTATTAATGACTAATAGTAAACATTTGAAAAACAGAAATAGGCTGTCAAAAACAATTTTTAAATCTTATTGCTCTGCAATTAGTGTGAATAAAGCACAGCATGGCTTTTAATGTCATAGTCATTTTTGTAATTATTTTGCTGCCATCTAGTGACGCACATGAAATTTTTGTAATATTTTGCTGCCATCTAATGACCTAAGTGAAAATAACATTCAAACATGATTTTATTTTCCCATCTGCATTTTAAGACTTTAAGAACTACTTTAGGGGTAGGTTTTAAAAGAATCATTAAATTTGTATACCTCAAATATGAAATTTAAAAAATCTGAAATTCACAGTGATTCATTTTTCTTACCTCTTCTCACTTATTCTTCCTCTGCTAAAATAATATATTTTACTCATAACTGGAGCTCATATTTAATATCAGATAAGAAGGCATTAGAAAAGAACCTAGAATCTAATTAACTTTCTTTATGTGGGTTTAGACCATATGTATTTCTCTTAGGTCAATTTTATTTGTGCCAATTCTCATTTTAATAACTGTCATATTAAATTTTCCACATGTATCCAAGCTTGTTAATAGCTGATCAGTTTCAACTATATTTAATTATATAAATGATTATGGTTAAACATTGAGAGCTTCAGTTTTGCATGTTCTGTGTAGAATGCTTCTCACTCATCTACATAAATATTCACTGATTGTACAGTTTAAAGAATTTTGGATCAATACTCCTGAAATTATTTGCCTTTTCATAAATTTATCTGTCTGCTCATTTAAAAGGCAGGGATTATATTAACAGCATATTTGCACACTTAGTCTTGGCCGGGTGTGGGGGCTCACGCCTGAAATCCTAGCACTTTGGGAGGCCCAGGTGAGCAGATCACCTGATGTCAGGAGTTTGAGGCCAGCTTGAACAACATGGTGAAACCCCATCTCCACTAAAAATACAAAAATTAGCATGGCATCCTGGTGCATGCCTGTAATCCCAGCTACTTGGGAAGCTGAAGAACAAGAATCGCTTGAACCCAGGAGGCAGAGGTGCCAGTGAGCCAAGATCATGCCACTACACTCCAACCTGGGCAATAGAGTGAGACTTCATCTAAAAAAAAAGTTATATATATATGTAAATATAGATATATTTGCATACTTCTAACAATACCCTATATTAGGTAAATTCTTGTTGATTCTGCCCAATTCATAGGCTTTTAATGATATGATAATCTGAATGTTATGAAACACGAATTCAGATTAGTTTCTGCCCTATTTTGAAATGTTAAAATACTTGCAATGATTATACCCTGAAGAACAAAAGTTGGCAGATGCTGAAATCTTCTTACCACAGCAGTTCCCGGCCATGCCCCTTTGTAAGGCTGTGTGTATCTGAAATGCAATTGTTTGGGGGCCTGTTTATGATCAGGAAAATGATCCCCCTGCTGAAAAAAGACACAGTATGTCTTTAATATTCTAATGGACATCTATAATATCACAGCACTTTGA